>NC_092728.1:31911360-32184233 GCF_047496885.1 Scyliorhinus torazame | reverse complement strand
ATGAGGTTCTGCAGGGCATGTCCCACTCTCAGTGGCTGCAGTGCTTGTCCCAGTCGTATGTGGGCATTGTTGAGGCGCTGCAGATCATGTCCCAGTCACTGAGGAGCATCACCAAGGGTGTCGTCATGATGGTGCGGACCATGTGGAACCGCCAGGGCTGGCAGAGCCAGAGCCAGATGATGCAGGGGCAGAGGGCCCCTCCATCCCAAGCTGCCCCTCCATCCCAAGATGAACCCCCAAGCTCAATTGGCACCTATCAGGAGGAGGGCGTATGGGTTGAGTGGGCGGGGGGGGGGGGGGGGGGCGGCGTTGGCACATCGGCAGGGTGAGGAATTGTCATTCACAATAAGAACCTTTGTGCACAACCAGTGTGATGCCTGTCACCTTCCTCTGCAATGTGTGCCGACCACCGAACCCTTGGCCCATCTCTCCAAGCTTTTCCCCTCCCCATGACACTCACCCACCCTCCGGCCATGTCCCTGGAGCTGTGCCATACCCTGGATGTTCGGATGTTGGCTGCTGCATGTGTGATGTTGCCTCCCGCAGTGTTCATGCACAGTGTCCAGGCATCAAAGTTCGATTGGGATGCTGGGCAATGACTCCCATATGCTACATGGCCCGCCCACCCACGGGAATCCACTTGGGTTGTGTGGAGAGCTCACTTAACTATGATTAGCAATCGCCTTCAGCTGCATGGCCAGAGGCCTTGGTAGTCGGTGGGGGTTATAGGTGGTCAGTGGGGGAGACAGGCAGGGACAAAGTTTGCCCCAGGAATGGGTACACACGATCCAGGAATTAGCATGGTGGTGCTGCGAATGGTTGGCCCTCCTCCCCCAGCCCACTCCTCCTCACCCTCCCATGGCGGCTCACCCCTGCGGCGAGTCCCCCACCCCCACCAAGCACTGGGACGGCAAGCCCAGCACCCCGGGCTCTTTGCCTGTGTACAAAGCTGGCTACTCCCCTCCTCGGCCCCTCACAGAAGCCCTTCCGCCAGGTTCACGTGTTTCAAAAGCAGTACTAATTGGCGCCAGTGTGACAACTCGCTGGGGAGGCCACTGAATGTCGAGAGTCCGGTGGATGTGGGGTGGCTCTTGTTAATTGTATGGAAATGGGGTTTAACTTGTCCCTCACCACGCTACCGCGAGATCCCTATTTCGCCTATGGGAGCGGGCCAGTTGCATCGCAAACTGTTTGGCGCCTGCCCTGGTTCTCGTTTTTGGCGTCTCCCGCTATTCACGAGGCCGGAGAACCGTGCCCAATGTCAATGTTTTGATAGCAAAATATTCACTCCGATTCCCTCTCCACAGACCCTGCCAGACTTGCTGAGGTTTTCTTGCATTTTCTGACTTTATTCCAGTTAATAAAGACTTCATTACCCAACTCCCATTAGTCTATATCTGATCTTTCTGACTGTCGTTTGTCTAAATCCAAATAATCTAATTGCAGTTCGCCTGGTTTGTGTTGGTCCCAGACTGACTAGATGAACTCGCTGCATTGAGCAATGTTGTCAATAAACTGTCCGGGACCCAGCCTGCCCTTGAATGTTGCATGTGTATTGTTCAGATAAGCCAGGGAGGTACTGCAACACCCAGAGCACCAGTTTGATCACACTCACAATATGCTGAATATTTGGGTCAATGAGAGAAAGAAGAGGAGAATGACCATCAGTGAGTGAGGAATGGGCATTTGAGTGAGGTTCTAAGTGACTTTGAGAGGATAGTATGGTTTCGGAAAGACAAGGCAACTCTTAAGGGAAAGGAGTTGGGATTAATTGTTGGCTTTTTGGTGCCTGCTTCTCCGTGAGCTGTGATTTTTCTTTTTACTTTTGCCTCTGTATGTGGGCCTCGCTGGCAAAAGTAGAGGTTTAGAAGGACCACCTCTATCCCCTAAAAAGCCTTGGTGAGTTCCCGCAGTGCATCTTGTAGATGGTACACATGGCTGCCATTGTGAAACAGTGGTGGGGGGAGTGAATGTTTAACGTGGATGGAATGTTGATCAAGCAGATAATGTCGAGCTTCTTGAGTGTTGGAGCTGTACTCATCCAGGCAAGTGGAAAATATTCCATTATGCTCCTGGCTTGTGCCTTGTCAATGGTGGACATGGACAGACTTGGTGAGTCAGGAGGTGAGTTTACCTTTCGCAGAATTCTCAACCTTTGACCTGCTCTTGTAGTCACAGTATTTATATGGCTAGTTCAGTTTAGTTTCTGGTCAATGGTAGCCCCAAGGATGTTGATAGTGGGGAATTCAATGATGGTAATGCCATTGAATGTCATGGGGAGATGGTTAGATTATCTCTCCAGAGCATTAACCTGGGCATCTGGATTACTAGCCATGAGTTGTGTTTTTATGAATGGCGGAAAGACTCTGGGAGATGAATCAGTTGCTGCAGAATACTCAGCTGTTTGGGACTCTGCCTCCAGACATTCTCAATCCGCCACAACATGTACAGGAAACCTCACTGTTTGCTGGAGTCCTGGGCTTCTCTGCGGCTATACGATGCTTGCAAGTGATTTCCTTGCCCAAGGTTTGTGTGACACCAGGTTCCACCACTTCCCACCACTTTTCCCTCTGAACCCCCACTCCCACCTCAACCTCAGGGTTTCTGTGCAGTCCCTGATAAGCTAGTTGGTGAGGGAACACCTTTTAAACCTGTGACCTCTGCCACACCGAAGAACAAGGGCATCAGACACATGGGCGTATCACCTGAGTGCTCCCCTCAAAGTCCCACATTATCCCTTTACTCACGTTAGGGCTCCTTCCCTAACCATGTTACAATGAGGGGAAATTCCTTCACTTCATAAGGGTGTGAATCTTTGGAATCCACTACCCAGGAGGTTGTGGATGTTGAATGTATTTAAGGCTGAGATAGCCAGATTTGGGGGGTCTTAGGGAATCAACGGACATGGGGGTGATATGAGGGGACAGGAGACTAGAGATGAAGCCAGGGATCAGCCTTGCCTGATAGTGAATGGCAGAGCATGTTAGATAGACTGTATGATTTAATTCCTCTCCTATTTCTTGTGTTCGTATGAGGATATTCCTACGTCACAAGGGCTGCAACTATTCAAGAAGGTGGCTCACCGTCACTTTCTCAAGGTCAGTTAGGGATTGGCAACAAATTATGGTCTAGCCAGCGACATCCACATCCCATCAGCAATTTTTTTTTAAACTACCTGTCTGGAGGTAGCTAAAACCAGCTTGTTTTACTCATCCTCAGAAGCTGCAAACCATTTTAGACTGGCTCCAGCACTGACGTGTCATCTTTCTCACACATTCAAGTCCTGAACAAGATAGAGCATGCAGTGAGGGAGCACAATCTAAATCTGAGCGAGGGTTCAGAAATTACTCATGAACGTGTAATGAAAGTGAGGCCGAAACCTTCCATGCATGTTTGTGGCTGGAATTCTCCTGTGCCACTGACCGTGAATGGAGTTTTGGCTGGAACACCCAATTTTCCATTCTCACTGGCAGCAGGTCCTGCCATGGAGAATACTGGAGAATCCTGCACTAGAGGTAAGAATACAAGAACGGAACTCCAGTTTTAGTGTGGGTGCAACAAAAGTGTGCCAGCTAGGAACAGTGAATGTATGCTAGTGCTAATGTGTGATAGGGGGGTACTAATGCAGAGCGGTGAGAAAGGACTATTGCTGCTCCATGTAAATAAGTGAGGATTAGTCCTTTGTCATCCGAGTGAGTGAGAACTGGTACTACTATATACCAATACTATAGACCACAAAGGGATTGATCGCTCTACTATCTCAGAGTGCAGTGAGAGACACAATTCTTTTCCTGGCTTAAATTAAAACCTGAAAATGCTCAGAAGAAGAGTCACACAAACTCAAATTGTTAACTTTGCTTCTCTCTCCACAGATGCTGCCAGAAGTACTCTGCTTTACCACGATTTTCTGTTTACATTTCAGATTTCGAGCATCCACAATCTTTTTTGCTTTTATTAAATTAAAGCCTGTTTGTCTGGTATCTCAGCGTCATCCTGCTACAATGATTTAAATGCCACAACAAGTGACCACTCAAAAAGCTGCCTTTCTCCGAGTCCGGTGCTCCTGCAGTTTATTCACTGCAGGCTGAGGCAACCTTTACCCAGCTCCTGAGTTTTACCGAACAGTGAGCAAGTCCCTGCCCAGCAGTGAGAGAAGGCTTTCATACAGCCATGTCCACCCGGTCAGGACAAGCTGGAGACACTTACTGTACTTGTGAATATTTAATAGACAAAATCTCACTTTCCTGGTAGACTCATGGGATGTGGCAATCCACATTTGTTGCCCATCCCTAATTGCCCTTGAACTGAGTAGCTTGCCAGCTATTTCAGAGAACTGTTATCAGTCAACTGGATTGCGGTGGATCTGGAGTCATAGGTAGGTTGAGACCAGGTGAGGACGGCAGATTTCTTTCCTTAAAGAACATTAGTGAAGCAGACAATCGATAATGGCTTCATGGTCACCAGTACTGAAACTAGTTTCTCATTACTCATGGAATTTATGGAATTATTCATGGAATTTAAACCCTACCAGTTGCCTGGCAGGATTTGGACCTGTGTCTCCATTAGCCTGGGCTTCTGGATTAATAGTCTACTGACTTTACCACTATGCCACCGGTTATAAAGGGTATGATGACCGTCTGATTTCAATATCAATTCCCAATTCATCTTTATAACATTATACAGAAACCTTGAATAATTTAGACTCCTACCTGTCACAAGATTCACAGATTCAGTTCCGATCACTTCCAGTCAGTTACCTGTTGTCCTGCACTGAGAACGAACATTCAACGCTCAGGGAATTAGGAACAAAACTTTTTAAACCGACAAGCTATTGCTGGGGCGTGGGGGTGTGGTTTCTTGCTCGGGCAGGGATTGGTCCCCTGCGAAGTGCTGGGGCAGCCCAGATAAGGAGTTGGGTGCATGCACAGGGTGCCTGATAGAAGCCGACAGGGACCTGCTAGAAAGTGGATAAGACTGGGGAGTGGGGACTGGTTGGGGACAGTGCTTTATGAACAAATTCTAAAATGGTGGGGAGAACATCACTGCTCGAGAAGGTGGGGAGATAGAGGTGTAGTGTTAGTCACTGGACCAGGATAATGCTCTGCAGACATGGGTTCAAATTGCATAATGGTAGCTGGTTAAATGTAAATTTAATTGGTTAATAAGTTCAATTAATTAATATATCTGGCCATGAAACTATCATTGTCATAAAGAGCCATCTCTTTCAAAGCTTTCGGCTTTGAAAAAGAGACATTCAGACTTGAAATGTCAGCTCCGTTCTCTCTCCACACATGTCAGATGTGCTGATATTTTCCAGCATTTTCTGTTTTCATCTCTTTCACTAATGTTCTTTAGGGAAAGAAACCAGCCGTCCTTACTTGGTTAGTTGTTGACATGTGACTCCAGGTCCTCACAATGCCTTAACTGCTCTCTGAAATAGCCCAGCAAATAGCTGCTCACCACCACTTTCTCAAAGACAATCAGAGATGGGCAAAAAATGCTGACCGAGCCCATTCTATGAGAAAGTAAAAAAATAAAATCTGCAGGCAGTATTTCAGTCCGTCAAAGCTGCTCTGCCTTTCAGTAATATCAAGGCTGAGCTCCATTTTCCCATAGCATATCAATGGTTTACAGCAGCGAAAGAGGCCATTCAGCCCATCGTGTTTGTGCTGGCCAAGAAATAAGCCATCCAGCCTAGTCCCACTGCCCTGCGTTTGGTCTGTTTCCCTTCAGGTTGCAGTGCATGAGGTGCATATCTAGGCACCTTTTCAATGAGTTGAGGGTTTCTGCCTCGACCACCCTTCCAAGCAGTGAATTCCAGACCTCTACCACCCTCTGGGGGAAAACATTTTCTTCATCTCCCCTCTAATCTTTCTATCAATCACTTTAGTCAATGTCCCCATGTCACTCTGCTAAGTTAAATAGGCCCTTCCCATCCATTCTATCCAGGTCCCTCACATCTCGATCAAATCTCCCCTCAGCCTCCTCTGTTCCAAGGAGAACAATCCCAGCCTATCCAATCTTTTCTCATAGCTGCAACTTTCCAGTCCTCACAACATCCTCGTAAATATTCTCTGTACCCTCTCTAACATCCTTTGTATAATGAGGTGACCAGAACTGTGCTCACTACTCAAGTTGTAGCTGAACGAATGATTTGTACAGTCCCAGCATCACCTCCCTGCTCTTATATTCTATACCTAGGATAATAAAGGATTCCATACTCCTCCTTATTGACCTGTCCTGCTACCTTCAGGGATCTGTGTACATTCACTCCAAGGTCCCTCACATCCTCTACACCTCTCAGTATTCTCTCCTTTGTGTAATCCTTTTCCTTGTCTGACCTCCCCAATACCTCACCTTGCCCTACTCTGGTTTGATTTTGACTTGCTACTTTTCTGCTCCCCCCAACCAGTCCATTGATATCTTCCTGCAGTCTGCAACTATCCACCTCACTATCAATCTTGTCAGTTTCTGTGTTGTCTGCAAACCTCATGATCATTCCCCCCTCATATTTACATTCAAGTTGACAATATATACCACAAAAAGACAGGTTCTAGTATTAAACCCTGCGGAACTCCACTTGGAAACAGCATCCCAATCGCAAAAGCCCCTGCAGTATCACCTGATTCCCTTAATGTTTAAAAACCTAATGATCTGACTTTTGAAGTACTGTGCGTCCAGAGCTCTCTGTGGCATTGACTTCCAACGATTCATAGTGCATCTAACTGGCCTTAAACTGAGGTATGACTTCTAGTTTTAGACTCTGTAGTCAGGTGAAACAATCTCTCAGCATCTGCCCTGTCATACCCAGCGAGAATTGTATTTGTTTCAATGAGATTACCTCTTGTTCTATTAAGTCCGCAAAATATAGATCCATTCTAATCAATTTCTCCTCATAGCACATAGAAATAACGGTGGATTGAACACGCTAAATTGCCCCCTAATTGGAAAAAAATGAATTGAGCACATTAAATTTATTTTTTAAAAATCTAACGAGTCCTCATTACATCCTCTAAGTTTATCCTTCCTTAGGTAGCAAGACCAAAACTACAGTCTCATGAAAGCCTTTGATAACAGTAAGCAAGTCTTGCTGCAGTTATACTCCAATTTCCTTGCAACAGTGTCTCATACTCAATTTGCCTTTCTAATTGCTTGCTGTACCTGTGTGCTAACTTACCCCAATTAATGTGCAAGAGCAGCCAAACCCATCAGAATACTAACATTTACTTGTCTCTCAAATTTGAAAAACTATTCTGTTTTTCTATTCTTTCTACCAAAATGGATAAGCTCACACTTTCCCGCTAGAATTACCGCTTCGAAAGGCCATTCGGTCCATCTTGGTTCTTCTGCCCCAAATGACCCGATGCTTTTTCCTTTTCTCCCCTCTGCCATGGAGTTCATTCCTTGTTTCAGTCATTCTCTGTGTAAAGAAGCTGCCCAACATTGAGGGCATTTAAAAGTTTATTGGATAAACATATGGATGATAATGGCATAGTGTAGGTTAGATGGCTTTTGTTTCGGTGCAACATCGTGGGCCGAAGGGCCTGTACTGCGCTGTATTGTTCTATGTTCTATGTTCTATGTTCTATGATATCAGTCCTCAGTTTACTATTTCGGAGTTTGACCCTGTGTCCCGTTATTCAACTTTTCCAGTTTTAATTTACAGAAATATTCCAAATGTAAGCTAAAAAGCAGGATCTCTAGGGTTGTAATTTCAGGATTACTCCATGTGCCACGTGCCAGTGAGGCTAGAAATAGGAGGACAGTGCAGCTAAATACGTGGCTAAACTGGTGGTGTAGGAGGGAGGGTTTCAGATTGACGTGTACAAGAAGGACGGGTTGCATCTAAACTGGAGGGGCACCAACATCCTGGCTGGGAGTTTTGCTGGAGTCACTCGGGAGGATTTGAACTAATATGGCAGGGGGTGGGAACCGGAGTGCTAGCTTTGAAGGTGTAAAAACTAGGGGAAATAGAGAACAAAAAGAGAACAACATCACCTTGTCTGCTCAAACGCAGTGGTTTGAAGTGTATTTGTTTCAACGCCAGAAGTATAGCAGATAAGGCAGATGAACTTAGAGCACTTATTAGTACTGGAAGTATGATGTTGTGGCTATTACAGAAATGTGGTTAAAGAAAGGGCAGGATTGGGGGATATAGATGCTTCAGGAGAAATAGAGGCGATGTAAAAGGTGTGGGGGAGTAGCATTACTGCTAAGGAGAATATTATAACCGTACTGTGGGAGGACACCTTGGAGAACTCACACAATGAGGCAATCTGGGTGGAGTTTAGGAACAGGAAGGGGGCAGTGACAATGTTGGGCATTTATTACAGACCCCCCAACTGCCAGCAAGAGATAGAAGAGTGGATAGGTAGAGAGATTTTGGATAGGTGCAAAAGTAACAGTGTTGTTGTGGTAAGAGATTTTAACTTCCCCTATATTGACAGGAACTCACTTAGTGCTAGGGGCTTGGATGGGGCAGAGTTTGTAAGGTGTACCCAGCAAGGCTTCTTGATGCAATATGTGGATAGTCCAACTAGGGAAGAGGCAGTACTGGATCTGGTATTGGGGCATAACCCTGGACAGGTGGTTGAGGTTTCCACGATTCCTTAAGTTTTAGGTTACATTTGGATAGGGATGAAGGTAACCCTCATGTTAAGGTGCTAAACTGGGGAAAGGCAAATCATGATAACATTAGGGAGGAATTGAAGAATTTGGATTGGGTGCGGCTGTTGGAAGGTAAATCAACATCGGAAATGTGGGAGTCTTTCAAGCGACAGTTAATTAGGATTCAGGAAAGTCACGATCCTGAGAGAACAAAGGATAAGTATGGGAAGTTTAGGGAACCTTGGATAACGAGGGATATTGTGAACCTTGTCAAAAAGAAAAAGGAGACTTTTGTACGGTCTAGAAGGGTGGGGACAGTCAAAACTGTTGAGGAGTACAAAGAAAGTAGGAAGGTACTTAAGCGGGAAATTAGGAGGGATGGGAGAGGTCATGAAAAGTCCTTGGCAAGTAGGATTAAGGTGAATCCCAAAGCTTTTTATTCATACGTCAAAAACAAGAGGGTGACCAGGGTAAGGATTGGACCACGTAAGGACTGTGGGGAGAATCTGTGTTGAGTCAGAGGAAATGGACGAGGTACTAAATGAGTACTTTGCATCAGTGCTCACCAAAGAAAAGGACTTTGTGGAAGATGATTCTTGGATAGGGTGTGTAGACAGTCTGGTCTGGTAGACAGGTTGTGCCTCATTATTTTATCGAGTTTTTCTAAGAGGTGACAAAGATAATTGATGAGGGGAGGGTGGTGGATGTCGTTTACATGGACTTCAGTAAAGCCTTTGACAAGGTGCCTCATGGCAGACTGGTACAAAAGGTGAAGTCACACGGGATCAGAGGTGAGGTGGTAAGATAGATAGAGAACTGGCTTGGTCACAGAAGGCAGAAGGGTGTTTTTCTGAATTGAAGGTGGTGTTCCACAGGGATCTGTGCTGGGGCCTCTGTTGTACATAAACGATTTGAAGGAAAATGTAGCTGGTCTGATTAGTAAGTACATAGATGACACCAAGGTGGTGAAGTGACAGATAATGTTGAGGATTGTCAGAGGACACAGTAGGACATAGATAGGTTGGAGTCTTGGGCAGAGAAATGGCAAATGGAGTTTAATGCAGACAAATGTGAGGTAATGCATTTTGGTAGGTCTAACATAGAGGGGAAATATACCGTAAATGACAAAACTCTGAGGAATATAGAACGTCAGAGAGATCTGGGAGTACAGGTCCACAGATCTTTGAAAGTGGCAACACAAGTGAACAACGTAGTCAAGAAAGCATACAGAATGCTTGCCTTCATTGTTTAGGGCATCTAGTATAAAAACTGACCAATCATGCTACAGTTGTGCTTGGTAAGGCTGCACTTGGAATATTGAAAACAATTCATAGATTTATTTCATAGAATTTACAGTGCAGAAGGGGGCCATTCGGCCCATCGAGTCTGCACCGGCTCTTGGAAAGAGCACCCCACCCAAGGTCAACACCTCCACCCTATCCCCCATAACCCATTAACCCCACCCAACAATAAGGGCAATTTTGGACACTAAGGGAAATTTATCATGGCCAATCCACCTAACCTGCACATCTTTGGACTGTGGGAGGAAACCAGAGCACCCGGAGGAACCCACGCACACACGGGGAGGATGTGCAGATTCCGCACTGACAGTGACTCAAGCCGGAATCGAACCTGGGACCCTGGAGCTGTGAAGCAATTGTGCTATCCACAATGCTACCGTGCTGCTCACTTATGGGTCGCAAGGATGTGGAGGTTTTGGAGGGTGCAGAGGAGGTTTACCAGGATGTTGCCTGGCCTGGAGGGTGTTAGCTATGTGGAGAGGCTGAATAGACTCGGACTGTTTTCACCAGAAAGATGGAGGTTGAGGAGTAACCTGATAGAGGTCAACAAGATTATGGTGAGGGACATGGATAGAGTGGATGGGCAGGCACTCTTTCCCAGGGCGGAGGGTTCGGTCACCAGAGGGCATAAGTTTAAGATCCGTGAGGCAAAGTTTAGAGGAGATGTGCAAGGCAGGTATTTTATGCAGAAGGTGGTGAGTGGAATGCATTGCCAGAGGAGGTTGTGGAAGCATAGAACATAGAACATAGAACATTACAACGCAGTGCAGGCCCTTCGGCCCTCGATGTTGCGCCGACCTGTGAAAACACTCGAAAGCCCATCTACACTATTCCCTTATTGTCCATATATCTATCCAATGACCATTTGAATGCCCTTAGTGTTGGCGAGTCCACTACTGTTGCAGGCCGGGCATTCCACACGCTTACTACTCTCTGAGTAAAGAACCTATCTCTGACATCTGTCCTATATCTATCTCCCCTCAATTTAAAGCAATGTACCCTCGTGCTAGACATCACCATCCACGGAAAAAGGATCTCACTGTCTACCCTATCCAATCCTCTGATCATCTTGTATGCCTCAATTAAGTCACCTCTTAACCTTCTTATCTCTAACGAAAAGTCCCACAGCCTTGCCTCATAAAAGGTAACATACCAGGCAACATTCTGGTAAATCTACTCTGCACCCTTTCCAATGCTGCCACATCCTTCCTATAATGCGGCGACCAGAATTGCACGCAATACTCCAAATGCGGCCGCACCAGACTTTTGTACAGCTGCAACATGACCTCATGGCTTCGAAACTCAACCCCTCTACCAATAAAAGCTAACACACCGTATGCCTTCTTAACAACCCTCTCAACCTAGGTGGCAACTTTCAGGGATCTATGTACATGGACACCGAGATCTCTCTGCTCATCCACACTGCCAAGAATCTTACCATTAGCCCAGTACTCTGTCTTCCTGTTATTCCTTCCAAAATGAATCACCTCACACTTTTCTGCATTAATCATAGATTATCATAGAATTTACAGTGCAGAAGGAGGCCATTCGGCCCATCGAGTCTGCACCGGCTCTTGGAAAGAGCACCCTACCCAAGGTCAACCTCCACCCTATCCCCACAACCCAGTAACCCCACCCAACACTAAGGGCAATTATGGACACTAAGGGCAATTTATCATGGCCAATCCACCTAACCTGCACATCTTTGGACTGTGGGAGGATACCGGAGCACCCGGAGGAAACCCACGCATACACGGGGAGGATGTACAGACTCCGCACAGACAGAGACCCAAGCCGGAATCGAACCTGGGACCCTGGAGCTGTGAAGCAATTGTGCTATCCACAATGCTACCGTGCTGCCATTAAACTTCATTTGCCACCTCTCAGCCCAGCGCTGCAGCTTATCTATGTCCCTCTGTAACTTGTAACATCCTTCCGCACTGTCCACAACTCCAGCGGTTGAATAAACTCGGTCTGTTCTCACTGGAACGAAGGAGGTTGAGGGGAGACCTGATAGAGGTATACAAAATTATGAGGGGCATAGACAGAGTGGATAGTCAGAGGCTTTTCCCCAGGGTAGAGGGGTCAATTACTAGGGGGCATAGGTTTAAGGTGAGAGGGGCAAGGTTTAGAGTAGATGTACGAGGCAAGTTTTTTACGCAGAGGGTAGTGGTTGCCTGGAACTCGCTACCGGAGGAGGTAGTGGAAGCAGGGACGATAGGGACATTAAAGGGGCATCTTGACAAATATATGAATAGGATGGGAATAGAAGGATACGGACCCAGGAAGTGTAGAAGATTGTAGTTTAGTCGGGCAGCATGGTCGGCACAGGCTTGGAGGGCCGAAGGGCCTGTTCCTGTGCTGTACATTTCTTTGTTCTTTGTTCTTTGTTGTCCACCGACTTTAGTATCATCTGCAAATTTACTCACCCATCCTTCTAAGCCCTCCTCCAGGTCATTTATAAAAATGACAAACAGCAGTGGTCTCAAAACAGATCCTTGTGGTACAGCACTAGTAACTGGACTCCAGTCTGAATATTACCCAACAACCACCACCCTTTGTCTTCTTCCAGCTAGCCAATTTCTGATCCAAACTGCTAAATCACCCTGAATCCCATGCCTTCCGTGGGGAACCTTATCAAACGCTTTACTGAAATCCATATTCACCACATCAACTGCTTAACCCTCATCCACCTGTTTGGTCACTTTCTCATAGAAGTCAATAAGGTTTGTGAGGCACGACCTACCCTTGACAAAACCGTGTTGACTATCTCCAATCAAATTATTCCTTTCCAGATGATTATACATCCTATCTCTTATAAACCTTTCCAAGATTTTGCCACAACAGAAGTAAGGCTCACTGGTCTATAGTTACCGGGGTTGTCTCTACTCCCCTTCTTGAACAAGGAGACAACATTTGCTATCCTCCAGTCTTCTGGCACTATTCCTGTAGACAAAGATGACTTAAAGATCAAAGCCAAAGGCTCAGCAATCTCCTCCCTAGCTTCCCAGAGAATCCTAGGATAAATCCCATCCGGCCCAGGGGACTTATCTATTTTCACACTTTCCAGAATTGCTAACAGCTCCTCCTTATGAACCTCAAGCACTTCTAGTCTAGTAGCCCGAATCTCAGTATTCTCCTCGTCAACATTGTCTGTATCCTGTGTGAATACGGACGAAAAATATTCATTTAGCACCTCTCCTATCTCCTCGGACTCCAAGCACAACTTCCCACTACTGTCCTTGACTGGCCCTACTCTTACCCTAGTCATTCGTTTATTCCTGACATAGCTATAGAAAGCTTTGGGGTTATCCTTGATCCTACCTGCCAAAGACTTCTCATGTCCCCTCCTGGCTCTTCTTAGCTCTCTCTTTAGGTCCTTCCTAGCTAACTTGTAACTCTCGAGCGCCCTAACTGAACCTTCATGTCTCATCTTTACATAAGCCTCCTTCTTACTCTTGACAAGTGTTTCGACTGCTTTAGTAAACCACGGTTCCCTTGCTCGACCACTTCCTCACTGCCTGACAGGTACATACTTATCAAGGACACGCAGTAGCTGTTCCTTGAACAAGCTCCACGTTTCCACTGTGCCCATCCCCTGCAGTTTACCTCTCCATCCGATGCATCCTAATTCTTGCCTCATCGCATTGTAATTGCCTTTGCCCCAGATATAACTCTTGCCCTGCGGTACATACATAGAACATAGAACATAGAACGATACAGCGCAGTACAGGCCCTTCGGCCCACGATGTTGCACCGACATGGGAAGTCAAAAAACAAAAGCCATCTAACCTACACTATGCCATTATCATCCATATGCTTATCCATTAAACTTTTAAATGCCCTCAATGTTGGCGAGTTCACTACTGTTGCAGGTAGGGCATTCCACGGCCTCACCACTCTTTGCGTAAAGAACCTACCTCTGACCTCTGTCCTATATCTATTACCCCTCAGTTTAAGGCTATGTCCCCTCGTGCTAGCCATTTCCATCCGCGGGAGAAGGCTCTCACTGTCCACCCTATCTAACCCTCTGATCATTTTGTATGCCTCTATTAAGTCTCCTCTTAACCTTCTTCTCTCTAACGAAAACAAACTCAAGTCCATCAGCCTTTCCTCATAAGATTTTCCCTCCATACCAGGCAACATCCTGGTAAATCTCCTCTGCACCCGTTCCAAAGCTTCCACGTCCTTCCTATAATGAGGTGACCAGAACTGTACGCAGTACTCCAAATGCGGCCGTACCGGAGTTTTGTACAGCTGCAACATGACCGCATGACTCCGGAACTCAATCCCTCTACCAATAAAGGCTATCACACCATAGGCCTTCTTCACAACCCTATCAACCTGGGTGGCAACTTTCAGGGATATATGTACATGGACACCGAGATCCCTCTGCTCATCCACACTTCCAAGAATTTTACCATTAGCCAAATATTCCGCATTCCTGGTATTCCTTCCAAAGTGAATCACCTCACACTTCTCTACATTAAACTCCATTTGCCACCTCTCAGCCCAGCTCTGCAGCTTATCTATGTCCCTCTGTAACCTGCAACATCCTTCCGCACTGTCGACAACACCACCGACTTTAGTGTCGTCTGCAAATTTACTCACCCACCCTACTGCGCCCTCCTCTAGGTCATTTATAAAAATGACAAACAGCAACGGCCCCAGAACAGATCCTTGTGGTACGCCACTTGTAACTGAACCTCATTGTGAACATTTCCCATCAACCACCACCCTCTGTCTTCTTTCAGCTAGCTAATTTCTGATCCACATCTCTAAATCACCCTCAATCCCCAGCCTCCGTATCTTCTGCAATAGCCTACCGTGGGGAACCTTATCAAACGCTTTACTGAAATCCATATACACCACATCAACTGCTCTACCCTCGTCTACCTGTTCAGTCACCTTCTCAAAGAACTCAATAAGGTTTATGAGGCATGACCTACTCTTCACAAAGCCATGCTGACTATCCCTAATCATATTACTCCTATCTAGATGATTATAAATCTTGTCTCTTATAATCCCCTCCAAGACTTTACCCACAACAGACGTGAGGCTCACCGGTCTATAGTTGCCGGGGTTGTCTCTACTTCCCTTCTTGAACAAAGGGACCACATTTGCTATCCTCCAGTCCTCTGGCACTATTCCTGTAGCCGATGATGACATAAAAATCAAAGCCAAAGGCTCAGCAATCTCTTCCCTGGCTTCCCAGAGAATCCTAGGATAAATCCCATCAGGCCCTGGGGACTTATCTATTTTCAGCCTGTCCAGAATTGCCAACACCTCTTCCCTACGTACCTCAATGCCATCTATTCTAATAGCCTGGGTCTCAGCATTCTCCTCAACAACATTCTCTTTTTCCTGAGTGAATACTGACGAAAAATATTCATTTAGTATCTCGCCTATCTCTTCAGACTCCACACACAACTTCCCATCCCTGTCCTTGAATGGGCCCTACTCTTACCCTAGTCATTCTTTTATTCCTGACATACCTATAGAAAGCTTTTGGGTTTTCCTTGATCCTACCTGCCAAATACTTCTTATGTCCCCTCCTTGCTCGTCTTAGCTCTCTCTTTAGATCCTTCCTCGCTACCCTGTAACTATCAAGCGCCCCAACTGAAACTTCACACCTCATCTTCACATAGGCCTCCTTCTTCCTCTTAACAAGAGATTCCACTTCTTTGGTAAACCACGATTCCCTCGCTCGACGCCTTCCTCCCTGCCTGACCGGTACGTACTTATCAAGATCACGCAGTGGCTGTTCCTTGAACAACCTCCACATATCCAGTGTGCCCAACACTTGCAGCCTACTTCTCCAACCTACCCCTCCCAAGTCATGTCTAATGGCATCATAATTGCCCTTCCCCCAGCTATAACTCTTGCCCTGCGGGGTATACTTATCCCTTTCCATCACTAACGTAAACGTCACCGAATTGTGGTCACTGTCCCCAAAGTGCTCACCTACCTCCAAATCTAACACCTGGCCTGGTTCAGTACCCAAAACCAAATCCAATGTGGCCTCGCCTCTTGTTGGCCTGTCAACATATTGTGTCAGGAAACCCTCCTGCACACATTGTACAAAAAATGACCCATCTAATGTACTCGAACTATATCTTTTCCAGTCAATATTTGGAAAGTTAAAGTCTTCCATAATAACTACCCTGTTACTTTCGCTCTTATCCAGAATCATCTTCGCCATCCTTTCCTCTACATCCCTAGAACTATTAGGAGGCCTATAGAAAACTCCCAACAGGGTGACCTCTCCTTTCCTGTTTATAACCTCAGCCCATACTACCTCAGTAGACGAGTCCCAGCATCCTCTCCGCCACCGTAATACTGTTCTTGACTAGCAGCGCCACACCTCCCCCTCTTTTGCCTCCTTCTCTAAGCTTACTAAAACACCTAAACCCCGGAACCTGCAACAACCATTCCTGTCCCTGCTCTATCCATGTCTCCGAAATGGCCACAACATCGAAGTCCCAGGTACCAACCCATGCTGCCAGTTCCCATACCTTATTTCGTATACTCCTGGCATTGAAGTAGACACACTTCAAACCACCTACCTGAACACTGGTCCCCTCCTGCGAAGTCAAATCTGTGCTCCTGACCTCTATACTCTCACTCTCCCGTACCCTAAAACTACAATCCAGGTTCCCATGCCCCTGCTGCATTAGTTTAAACCCCCCCAAAGAGCACTAACAAATCTACCCCCCCAGGATATTTGTGCCCCTCAGGTTCAGATGTAGACCATCCTGTCTGTAGAGGTCCCACCTTCCCCAGAAAGAGCCCCAGTTATCCAGAAATCTGAATCCCTCCCGCCTGCACCATCCCTGTAGCCACGTGTTTAATTGCTCTCTCTCCCTATTCCTCATCTCATTATCACGTGGCACGGGCAACAACCCAGAGATAACAACTCTGTTTGTTCTCGTTCTGAGCTTCCATCCTAGCTCCCTGAAAGCCTGCCTGACATCCTTGTCCCCTTTCCTACCTATGTCGTTAGTGCCAATGTGGACCACGACTTGGGGCTGCTCCCCCTCCCCCTTAAGGACCCGGAAAACACGATCCGAGACATCACGTACCCTTGCACCTGGGAGGCAACATACCAAACGTGAGTCTCTCACGCTCCCACAAAGTCTCCTATCTGTGCCCCTGACTATAGAGTCCCCAATTACTAATGCTCTGCTCTTCTCCCCCCTTCCCTTCTGAGCAACAGGGACAGACTCCGTGCCAGAGCCCCATGGCTTACCACTGGTAAGTCCCCCCCCACACAAGTATCCAAAGCGATATACTTGTTACTCAGGGGAACGACCGCAGGGGATCCCTGCACTGACTGCTTCTTCCCAGTCCCTCTTACAGTTACCCATCTATCTCCAATCTTTGGTGTAACTAATTCCCTGAAGTTGCTATCTATGACCCCCATTGCCTCCCGAATGATCCGAAGTTCATCCAACTCCAGCTCCAGTTCCCTAACTCGGTCTTGGAGGAGCTGGAGATGGCTGCACTTCCTGCAGGTAAAATGTGCAGGGACACTAATGGCATCCCTCACCTCAAGCATCCTGCAGGAGGAACATTGCACTCCCTTCCCTGCCATCCCGCTAACTTCCAACCAAGTTCTGGTTAATAAATACATTAAAAAAAATAATAATATAATATGGCACTTACCTCACACCAATGGGCCTTATTATTAGGTTAGAGGAGGAGGGCGCGTGGGAGACACTACACGTGTAGTGTCTCGGGTTTCCTCTCCACCAGAATTTATTTGTTTGGGGGGAGGGGGGTGGGGGGGGGGGGGGGGGAACCTTCCCCTCTTTTACCACCTTCCCTGAGCTTACTGAAATATCTAAACCCCGGCACCTGCAACAACCATTCCTGTCCCTGCTCTATCCATGTCTCCGAAATGGCCACAACATCGAAGTCCCATGTACCAACTCATGCCTTCTTCCGGATGCTCCTGGCATTGAAGAAGACACACTTTAAACCACCTTCCTGCCTGCCGGTACACTCCTGCAACTTTGAAACCTTACTCAAGACCTCACTACTCTCAACCTCCTGTATACTGGAGCTACAATTCAGGTTCCCAATCCCCTGCAGAACTAGTTTAAACCCTCCCGAAGAGCATTAGCAAATTTTCCCCCCCAGGATATTGGTACCCCTCTGGTCCAGGTGTAGACCATCCCATTTGTAAAGGTCCCACCGACCCCAGAACGAGCCCCAATTACCAGAAATCTGAAACCCTCCCTCCTGCACCATCCCTGTAGCCACGTGTTCAACTCCTCTCTCTCGCTATTCCTCGTTTCGCTATCACATGGCACGGGTAACAACCCAGAGATAATAACTCTGTTTGTCCGAGATCTAAGTTTCCACCCTAGCTCCCTGAATTCCTGCCTTACATCCCTATCCCTTTTCCTACCTATGTCGTTGGCACCTATGTGGACCACGACTTGGGGCTGCTCCCCCTCCCCCTTAAGGATCCCCAAAACACGATCCGAGACATCACGCACCCTGGCACCTGGGAGGCAACACACCAACCACGAGTCTCTCTCGTTCCCACAGAATCTCCTATCTATCCCCCTAACGATGGAGTCCCCAATGACTAATGCTCGTCCCCAATGACTAATGCTCTACCCCTCTCCCCCCTTCCCTTCTGAGCAACAGGGACAGACTCTGTGCCAGAGACCTGTACCCCATGGCTTACCCCTGGTAAGTCCCCCCCCCCCCCAACAGTATCCAAAGCGGTATACTTGTTACTAAGGGAAACAACCACAGGGGATCCCTGTACTGACTGCTTCCTGCCAGCCCTTCTCACCGTCACCCACCTAGCTTGATTCTTCGGAGTAACTACATCCCTGAAGCTTCTATCTATGACCACCTCTCCCAAATGATCCGAAGTTCATCCAGCTCCAGTTCCCTAACGCGGTTTCTGAGGAGCTGGAGAAGGGTGCACTTCCCACAGATAATATCAGCAGGGACACTGACGGCATCCCTCACCTGAAACATTCTGCAGGAGGAACATTGCACTCCCTTCCCTGCCATCCCCTCTAGATAATAAAAGAAAAAGAAAGAAAGAGCTTGCCTGTTATTCACTCCCCTTCTCAGCAAGCACTCACTCAGCAACCTCTGCACCCTGAACGATAACACCTGAGGGAAAATAAAAGAAAAACTACTTACCAGTCACCAGCCAGTCCCTTACCTGCAGGCTGTGATGTCACGGTTCAACTTCATTTCTACTTCTACCTGCCCTCGAGCCTTCCTCTTGATCTTTACAGCGGTTGGTGTTTTTTTGGTTAGAGGAGGGGCTAGGGAGGGAAACACTGAAGACGTGTTTCGGGTTTAAGTGTCACTTGACAACAGCTCCTCGAGAAACCACCTTCAAGTTCGGGTGAGCACACGTACATATGCAAATTTCCCCGGCAACAGCCAATCAGCAGCTCCGCTCTATTGCCCTCTGCTGGATGCTTGTCTTCACTTGAACAGCAGATACATTAACGGCATTCAAAATTCATCTTGGAAAATACCAGGATAGGTATAGAGGGATACGGCACAAGGAAGTGCTGAAGGTTTTGGCCAAGGTTGGTATCATGACTGATACAGGCTGGAGGGCCGAAGGGCCTGTTCCTGTGGTGTATTGTTCTTTGTTCTTTGTACCTTTTACATTTATTTAACAAACTTCTATCCTTCTGTGCATTCATCTTCCAGTTGGATGAATGAATATTGAGGTGCAGATCAGTGAGCTGAACTCTAATTTGAGCAGTTTGAGGCACCTACAACACAGATGAAATATCCTGAGGTTCTGACATGACACAGGAATTGCCAAGTCTTGCCGATTTATCTTTGATTAAAGGAAAAATCTCTTCCCTTATAGGATCAAGATACTACCTTTAAAAAGTACGTGGATGCGCCCATGAAATGTCATAATATTTGTCATCCATCATCATTAATTTCTCCTCATACCACTGTCCTTTCAATCTAATGAATCCTCATTAAACCCTCTAAGTTTAGAAAGAATCACAGAATAAAATACGAGCAAGAGGCCATTTGGCCTTCAAGCTCGCTCCGCCATTCGTTATGACCTTGGCTGATCATCCAGCTCGATAGCCTAATCCCACTTCCCCCCCATATCCTGATCCCCTTCACCCTAAATGCTCGATCAAACTACTTCTTTAAACTATACAATGTTGTGCACTCAACTACTTCCTGTGGTAATGAATTCCACAGGCTCACCACTCTCTGGGTGAAGAAATTTCTCCTCATCTCTGCCCTAAATGTTGTACCCTGTCCTCAGACTGTGACCCCTGGTTCTGGACACACCCACCATCGAGAACATCCTTCTTGCATCTACCCTGTTTCGTCCTGTTGGAATTTTATAGGTTTCTCTGATTTCTCCCCTCATTCTTCTGAACTCCAGCGAATACAATCCAAACCAATTCAAACTCTCCTCGTACGTCAGTCCTGCCATCCCAGAAATCAGTCTGGTAAACCTTCACTGCACTCCCTCTATAGCTAGAATATCCTTCCTCCGAGAAGGAGACCAAAACGGCACACAATATTCCAGGTGTGGCCTCACCAAGGCTCTATAATTGAGCAAGGCATCCCTGCTTCTCTACTCGAATTCTCTGGCAATGAAGACCAGCATACCATTTGCTTTCTTTAACGCCCGCTGTATCTGCACGCTTACCTTCATCCTTCCTTAGGTAGCAAGACCAAAACTATAATCTAATGAAATTGTGTTAACAGTAAGCAAGTCTTGCTGCCGTTATGGGCCAAGTGCTGGGAAGCGGTATTGGCGTAGATTTAGTGCAGACTTGTACTCTCTGACTCTATGTATGGACTATTTATTTGAATTAATGCCCCTAGACCAGCTATGTACTAATGCATTTAAAATTAATCCCCGCTGTTATACTAACTCCAATTCAAATTTTATTAATCCGTTCGACTAGTTAAGTTATAAATTTAATACAGTACATTTAAAATAATTGTTCTTCGAATGTCATTCCTTGCTTGT
This sequence comes from Scyliorhinus torazame, assembly GCF_047496885.1. NCBI lineage: Eukaryota > Metazoa > Chordata > Chondrichthyes > Carcharhiniformes > Scyliorhinidae > Scyliorhinus > Scyliorhinus torazame. The sequence goes on along the minus strand of NC_092728.1, from coordinate 32,163,320 downwards.
TGTAAAAGTGATTTCTCTTTTATTATCTGTCACCATTACTGGTGTCTCCAAGCAGGTCTGCGCTGTTCTTTTTGTCTCCATTCCTCTCTATTCTCTCATCACCTCTGCCGTTGTCTCCAATCAGGATGTCACACTATTTAAATAAGTTATTAAAAAACACAAACTCTACAGGAAAAATCTATCTGCTTCTTACTATCATAGAACATAGAACAGTACAGCACAGAACAGGCCCTTTGGCCCTCGATGTTGTGCCAAGCCTTGTCCGAAACTAAGATCAAGCTACCCACTCCCTGTCATTCTGGTGTGCTCCATGTGCCTATCCAATAACCGCTTGAAAGTTCCTAAAATGTCCGACTCCACTATGACAGCAGGCAGTCCATTCCACACCCTAACCACTCTCTGAGTAAAGAACTTATCTCGGACATCCCTCCTATATCTCCCACCCTGAACCTTATAGTTATGCCCCCTTGTAACAGCTACATCCACCCGAGGAAATAGTCTCTGAATGTCCACTCTATTTATCCCCCTCATCATCTTATAAACCTTTATTAAGTCGCCTCTCATCCTCCTCCGCTCCAAAGAGAAAAGCCCTAGCTCCCTCAACCTTTCCTCATAAGACCTATCCTCCAAACCAGGCAGCATGCTAGTAAATCTCCTTTGCACCCTTTCCAATGCTTCCACGTCCTTCCTATAGTGAGGTGACCAGAACTGCACACAATACTCCAAATGTGGTCTCACCAAGGTCATGTACAATTGCAGCATAACCCCGCGGCTCTTAACCCCCACGGCCCCCTGTTAATAAACGCTAATACACTATAGGCCTTCTTCACGGCTCTGTCCATTTGAGTGGCAACCTTTAGAGATCTGTGGACATGAACCTCAAGATCTCTCTGTTCCTCCACATTCTTCAGAACCCTGCCGTTGACCCTGTAATCCACATTCAAACTTTACCTACCAAAATGAATCACCTCGCACTTATCAGGGTTAAATTCCATCTGCCATTTATTAGCCCAGCTCTGCATCCTATGAATGTCTCTTTGCAGCCTACAACAGCCCTCCACCTCATCCACTACTCCACCAATCTTGGTGTCATCAACAAATTTACTGACCCACCCTTCAGCCCCCTCCTCCAAGTCATTGATAAAAATCACAAATAGCAGAGGACCCAGCACTGATCCCTATCGAAGTGAAGAATGGCATTAAATTAAATAAAAGGATTGATCCTGTTCTGAACATTGCTAGTAAGCTTGAGGATTGGAAGTATTTCAGAAATCAGCAAAGCGAAGCCAAAATATTAATAAAAGAGCAAAAAATAGAATATAAGGGCACGTTGCAGACCTCGGGACTCAGCATTGAGTACGGCAGGTTTAGATTGTGACCTTTCTCCTCCATCTTAATCCCTTTAAAAAAATATTCCATACATGTATTGCCTCAATGCAACCCCACCTGCCCTCCCCCAGTAGGCCATCTAGCTTTTGCAACTTAAAGTTGCGAGTTTTTGTTGCAATCTTTCACAGCTACACTTAAATACCCAACATCTTCTCCCCCTCTCCAATTTTGACAAAAAGCCAAAAGGCCTTCAAACGTTAACTCTGTTGTCTCTCCTTATAGATGCTGCCAAACCTGCTGTTTTTCCAGCATCCTCTGTTCTTGTATAAGACAAACTTGCCAGGAATAAGAGCTTTTACAAATATATAATGAAAGGAGAGTAACTAAAGTTAGTGTTGATCCCTTTCAGTCAAGAGACTGGAAAAATTATCATGGCAGCTGAGGAAATGGCAGAAATGTTGAACAAACATTCTGTGCCTATATTTGCAACAGAAGTCATAAATTATAGACTGGGGGCAGGATTCTCCGGTCGCTGATGCCGAAATCGCGTTCGGCGATTGTCCGAAGAATCCCTGTTCACGACCGAATTGGGAGTGCCGTCGCTTTTGCGATGCTCAGCCCCCTCCAAAGTGGTGTACTCGGAGAGTACACTGTGTACCGTATTGATGGCCTCAAGACATTGCCTGAAGCCCACCCCGTGATGCTCCGCCCCCGACCGGCCGAGTTCCTGACGGCGTCGGCCGCGTGTGGTTTCAACCGTCGGAAACTTGGCGTGACGGCTGCAGATTCAGTCCAGTGCCGCTACAGTCGGGGAAGGGCCGATTGTTGGGTAAGGGGGATTTTGCCAGGGGCTGGGGGCACTGTTGGAGTATGGTCCGGGATGTGCGAGCCGGCCAAAGGGGGGGCACTATTTTGCAGGCCAGGTCCGCGAGCAGCCAATGCTATGTTGCAAGGCTGCTGCAGGCCGTCGCCTTGCGCATGCGCGGCAATTCTCCAGGCTGTATCGGCAGCTACAGCTGGGTTCTCTCTGCTGCCTTGATGCTAGCCCCCTGCCAAATGGAGAAACGGCAGCTGTTTTATGCCATTTCTTCTGTTGTAAAATGCCACTGTTCCCACGTCGGCGCGGGGACAGAGCCTCAAAATCGGAGCATCCAGCCCGAAATATATGGTGACAAACATGCTAATAAGAAGGAAAAATGTCTGGTAATTAATATCAGGAGAAAAAAAATTATTACAGAGACTTAAAGGACCATTCATCAAGACCTGATGACTTGCATTTTAGGATTCAAAAAGAGGTAGCTGCTGAGATATCGGTGGGATTCTCCGTCCCACCGCACCAGTTTTGGCCGGCAGCAGGATTTTCCAGCCCACCAATAGGGCCTCCTATAATGGGCAGCCCCACGCCCTGGGGAAATCCCCGGGCGCAGGTACGCTGCCGGCACAACTGAGGTTCCCGCTTGCAGAGAATCCAGCCCAGTGAATGGGCTGGTTGGATTTTCTGAAATTCCTTGGTCACACACACACAGTTAGTAAATGTAACATGGCTACCAAGGAAAGAAGGTAAAGAGAAACGACAGGTCAGTTGGCTTGCCATCAGTTAGTAGGAACTTGCATGAATCTGTTATGAAGGGAGTCTTAACAATACACTTTGAAAATCATGGTTTTACAAAAGGGAAATCATGTTTGACAAATTTTTTTTTTTCACCATGTTACCAGAGTGGTAGTTCTTGGGAGACAGTGGACAGGATTCTCTGTTTCAGAAACTAAGTGTTGACTTCTGGAGTAAATCAGTGAACTTCTACAACAGCAAATTTTGTGGCATTTGATGGGCTAGCACTGGCACCACTTGCATCACAAACGATTCTGATGAAAAATGGCATTGGATTTGTTGCGGTCGGGATAGACACTCGAGAGGCTGACAAGCTGCAGCTGCATATTAGCACTCCACTCCCCTCACACACACACACACACACACACATATCCAGGCCGACAAAATGGCCGTATGGAGAGCGGCACCCCGTTTTGCATATACGGAGCTGGAGACCCTGTTGGACGCCATGGAGGAGAGCCTGTACCCTGTAGTGGGAAAGAAGGGTGCTACCTGCCGCAATCCATCAGGCCTGGACGCAGGCGACACAGGTCATCAGTGCCATGTGCCCCACTGCCAGGAATGAACAGCAGTGCTGGAAAAAAACTGCACAACCTCCTCAGGGTGGCCAGTAGGCAACACTGTGCCCTTGCACCAACCCCTGTCCCACATACCTGTAATAACCGCCGGCCCAACCAGGAGGGCAACCGAACCCCCACCCTGCACCGCATGCCAGCACCCATACCTGCTGCCATGGCTGGGTGCCCTGGTCACAAAGGCGACCAACTACCCATCTACTGTGCTGATTGCGTCCGACTATCTAATACTGTGTGTTTTCTATCTCCCCTAACCAACACCCCCAAGGAGAAGGGCGCCCATAACCACTGAGAGAGGGAAAAGACTAGAGGGGGCCGCCGTACTTGTGGCCTTCACCGTAGCAGAGCAACGGCACTGGACCTGGTTGGTGGGCACGGAGTGAGGGCAGTCTCTGGGGTGGAAGTCAGCATCAGTCCAAAGATGTGCAGGTTAGGTGGATTGGCCATTCTAAATTTCCCTGAATGTCGAAAATGATTAGATGGGATATGGTGGAGGTGTGGACTTAAGTAGAGTGCTCTTTCCAAGGGCCGTTGAAGACTCGATGGGCCGAATGTCCTCCTTCTGCACTGTAAATTCTATGTAAATCAGTTGAGCAAGTGAGAACTCGCTGAGTTGCGGTTCCCCATGGCATATGTGTCACCACCCCCACCAACACCCCCTCCACCACCAGCCCCAAATCCCCCACCAACCCAACCTTGCACACCCACCTTCCACCGCCCCAACCCGCAACCAATCGTGCGTCATATCTTGTGGCAGGATCTCCTGACAATGAGCCGGGCCTTTTTTGTGTCCAGGGCCCCAACCACAACCCCAACCCCAACCCCAAGTGAATAGCAGTGAGGAACAGGACACGGACAGCGACGGGAGCCCTCGAGTCGCAAGCCAAGATACCCCGGGGGGGGGGGGGGGGGGTGGGGGGGGGGTGGAAAGACACTGACTTCCCTGTCTCCAACACGCTCCACCATCCAACTCCACCTACATGTTTGCTGACCACACGACCATAGTGGGTCGGATCTCGAACAACGACGAGTCAGAATGCAGGAGGGAGATAGAGAACCTAGTGGGATGGTGCAATGACAACAATCTATCCCTCAATGTCAGCAAAACTAAAAAGCCTGTAGTTGACTTCAGAAAGCAAAGTACTGTGCACACCCCTGCCTGCATCAACGGGGAGATGGTCTACAGCTTCAAATTCCTAGGCATGCAAATCACCAAAAATCTGATCTGGTCCACCCGCGTCGATGTTACGATCAAGAAAGCACAACAGCGCCTATGCTTCCTCAGGAAACTAAGGAAATTCAGCATGTCCACATTGACTCTTATCAACCTTTACAGGTGCACCATAGAAAGCATCCTATCTGGCTGCATCACAGCCTGGTATGGCAACTGGCCCAAGACCGCAAGAAACTTCAGAGAGTCCATCACACAAACCTGCCCCCCCCCCCCCGCCCCCCATCCATTGACTCTATCTACACCTCCTGCTGCCTGGGGAATGCAGGCAGCATAATCAAAGACACCTCCCACCTGACTTACTTGTAAACTTGCGCACGGTGAAGTCGAGACATCCTGAGTGAGTGTGACAGCTAGAGTGAGGTGAAACTTGGTGATTTGGTGCAGTGAGGTAATTCGGTGCAGAGTGGGAGGAGGTGCCTTTTCCCTACCGTTCTGTTTTCTTTCTTCTAGCCTGTAACTGTTAATCTGCAGGGACAGATCCAGAGAGCATCCCAGGAAGGTAAATGATTTTAATACCTTTTCAAATTGTGGGGGGGAAAAAATGAAGTGACATCACAGTAAAGCTGTGACCTGATTGGCTGGTTGGGAATCTGTTAAATTTGAAAAAAATAACATTGCAACATAAATCTAATTGATTAACTAGCTAGTGGAGTAACTAAACCTGAGGGCAGAGATTAGTATTTAGCATTTAGTGTTACAATAAAAATCTAGCGTTAATTGTAACTCAATCTAACAATAATTCAAGTGTTTATTTCAAATTAATGAACTAGTGCTAAAATGTCACCCAGCGGGGTGCAGTGCTCCAACTGTGAGATGTGGCAGATCTGTAACGCTTCCAGCGTTCCGGTCAACTACATCTGCAGCAAGTGTAGCCAATGGCAGCTCCTCACAGACCGCGTTCAGTTGGAGCAGCAGTTGGATGCACTTAGGAGCATGCAGGTGGCGGAAAGTGTCATAGATAGGAGTTATAGAGATGTGGTCACACCCAAGGTGCAGGCAGACAGATCGGTGACTGCTAGAAAGGGCAGGCAGTCAGTGCAGGAATCCTCTGTGGCTGTCCCTCTCTGTTGGGGGGGGGATATTCTATCAGTGGAAAACAACAGCAGCCAGAGCAGTGGCACCACAACTAGCTCTGTTGCTCAGCAGGGGATGGCGAAGTGCAGGAGAGCAATAGTTATAGGGGATTCTATCGTAAGGGGCACAGATAGGCGCTTCTAAGTGAAAGAGACTCCAGGATGGTATGTGGCCTCCATGGTGCCAGGATCATAGATGTCTTTGAACGAACAGAGGACATCCTGAAAGGGGAGGGTGAACAGCCAGAGTGGTAGTAGACATAGATACTAATGACATAGGCAGGAGGAGTGATGAAGTCCTGCAGAAGGAGTTCAGGGAGTTAGGCAGTAAGCTAAAATGCAGGACCTCTAGAGTTGTAATCTCAGGATTACTCCCTGTGCCACGTGCCAGTGAGGCTAGAAATAGGAGGATAGTGCAGCTAAACACATGGCTAAACCAGTGGTGTAGGAGGGAGGGTTTCAGATTTCTGGACCATAGGGATCTCTTCCGGGGCAGGTGCGACCTGTACAAGAAGGACGGGTTGCATCTAAACTCGAGGGGCACCAATATCCTGGCTGGGAAGTTTGCTAGTGTCACTCGGGAGAATTTATTCTAGTATGGCAGGGGGTGAGGAACCAGAGCGTTCGCTTAGAAGGTGGCCTAACTGAAGGGGAAAGAGAGAACTAGAACATCACTCTCAGGCAGAACAAAAAAGGTGACAAGTATGAGAAGGTCAATGCAGGACTGAGGGTATTGTACCTTAACGCGCGCATTATACGGAACAAGGTAAATGAGCTTGTTGCGCACATTGAAATTGGCCGGTATGATGTTGTGGGCATCACAGAGACGTGGCTGCAAGGGGTTCAGGGCTGGGATCTAAAGGACATGTGCCCTATCGAAAGGCAGATGGACAAAGGGGGCGGGGTTGAATTGGTAGGAAGGAATGAAGTTAAATCGATAGCAACGAGCGATATAGAATCAAAAGGCAGCACGGTAGCATTGTGGATAGCACAATTGCTTCACAGCTCCAGGGTCCCAGGTTCGGTTCCCGGCTTGGGTCACTGTCTGTGCGAAGTCTGCACATTAACATAGAACATAGAACGATACAGCGCAGCACAGGCCCTTCGGCCCACGATGTTGCACCGAAACAAAAGCCATCTAACCTACACTATGCCATTATCATCCATATGTTTATCCAATAAACTTTTAAATGCCCTCAATGTTGGCGGGTTCACTACTGTTGCAGGTAGGGCATTCCACGGCCTCACCACTCTTTGCGTAAAGAACCTACCTCTGACCTCTGTCCTATATCTATTACCCCTCAGTTTAAAGCTATGTCCCCTCGTGCCAGCCATTTCCATCCACGGGAGAAGGCTCTCACTGTCCACCCTATCTAACCCCCTGATTATTTTGTATGCCTCTATTAAGTCTCCTCTTAACCTTCTTCTCTCCAACGAAAACAACCTCAAGTCCATCAGTCTTTCCTCATAAGATTTTCCCTCCATACCAGGCAACATCCTGGTAAATCTCCTCTGCACCCGTTCCAAAGCTTCCACTTCCTTCCTATAATGTGGTGACCAGAACTGTACGCAATACTCCAAATGCGGCCGTACCAGAGTTTTGTACAGCTGCAACATGACCTCCTGACTCCGGAACTCAATCCCTCTACCAATAAAGGCCAACACTCCATAGGCCTTCTCCCCGTGTGTGCGTGGGTTTCCTCCGGGTGCTCCGGTTTCCTCCCACAGTCCAAAGGTGTGCAGGTTAGGTGGATTGGCCATGCTAAATTGCCCTTAGTGTCCACAATTGCCCTTAGTGTTGGGTGGGGTTATGGGGATAGGGTGGAGGTGTGGACCTTGGGTCGGGTGCTCTTTCCGAGAGCCGGTGCAGACTCGATGGGCCGAATGGCCTCCGTCTGCACTGTAAGTTATATGTTCAGAATCTCTGTGTGTAGAGTTGAGTAATTGCAAAGGTAAAGAGACCCTAATGGGAGTTATGTACAGGCCCCCTAGCAGTAGTCAGGATGTGGGGCAGAAAATAAATCAGGAGATAGAGAAAGCATGTAAAAAAGGCAATATCACAATAATCATGGGCGACTTCAATATGCAGGTGGACTGGGAAAATCAGGTTGGTAGTGGAACCCAAGAAAAGGAATTTGTGGAATGTTTAAGAGGTGGTTTTTGGAGTGCTTGTGGTAGAGCCCACTAGTGAACAGGCAATTCTGGATTTGGTGATGTGTGATGAGGCAGACTTGATTAGGGATCTTAAGGTGAAGGAACCCTTAGGGAGCAGTGACCACAATAAGATAGAATTTGCCTTGCAGTTTGAGAGGGAGAAGCTGGAACCAGATGTAACGGTATTACAATTAAATAAGGGTAACTACAAAGACATGAGGGAGGAGCTGGCCAGAGTTGATTGGAAAAGGAGACTAGCAGGGAAGACAGTGGAACAGCAATGGCAGAAGTTTTGGGGGGTTATTCGGGAGGCACAGTAGAAATTCATCCCAAGGAGGAGGAAACATGTTAAGGGCAGGACAAGGCATCCACAGTTGATGAGGGAAGTCGAGGACAGCTTAAAAGCAAAAGAAGAGGGCGTGGCACGGTGGCGCAGTGGTAGCACTGCGGTCTCACGGCGCCGAGGTCCCAGGATCGATCCCGGCTCTGGGTCACTGTCCGTGTGGAGTTTGCACATTCTCCCCGTGTTTGCGTGGGTTTCACCCCCCACAACCCAAAGATGTGCAAGGTAGGTGGATTGAACACGCTAAATTGCCCCTTAATTGGAAAAAATGAATTGGGTACTCTAAATTTATTTTAAAATAAGTAGCAAGGATTAGTGGGAAGTTAGAGGATTGGGAATCATTTAAAAGCGAGCAGAGGACAACTAAAGCAATAAGGGGAGAGAAGATGAAATATGTGTGCAAGTTAGCTAGTAATATAAAAGAAGATAGCAAAGAATTTCTTTCAATATATACAAGGTAAGAGAGAGGCAAAAATAGACATTGGACCACTGGAAAACGTGGCTGGAGAAGTAATAATACTTCTGATTCAAAGACGTGGCAGATTAACTGAATAGTTACTTTGCATCAGTCTTCACGGTGGAAGACACGAGTGGGATGCCAGAGCTCCAGGAGAATCAGGGGGCAGAGGTGAGTGCAGTGCCAACACTAAGGAGAATGTTCTGGGGAAACTGAAAGGTCCGAAGGTGGATAAGTCACCTGGACCCCAGGGTCCTAAAACAGATAGCTGAGGAAATTGTGGAGGTATTGGTAGTGAGCTTTCAGGAATCGCTGGAGGCAGGAAGGGTCCCAGAGGACTAGAAAGTGGCTAATGTTTAAGAAGGGACGGAGGCAGAAGACGGGAAATTATAAGCAGGTTAGCCTGACTTCGGTTAGTGGTAAGATTTTAGAGTCTGTTATTAAAGATGAGATTCCGAAGTACTTGGAAGTGCATGGTAAACTGAGTCAGCACGGCTTTGTCAAAGGGAGGTCATGTCTGACGAATCTGCTAGAGTTCTTTGAAGCGGTAACAAAGAAGTTAGACAAAGGAGAACCAGTGTACGTGATTTATTTAGATTTCCAGAAGCCTTTGACAAAGTGTCGCATAGGAGATAGTTAAATAAGTTAAGAGCCCACGGTGTTCAGGGTAAGGTTCATGGATAGAGGATTGGCTGACTGGCAGAAGGCAGAAAGTGGGGATAAAGGGGCCTTTTTCAGGATGGTGACTAGTGGTGTGCCTCAGGGGTCTGTGCTGGGACCACAACTTTTCAAAATATACATCAATGATCTGGAAGAAGGAACTGAAGGCACTGTTGCTAAGTTTGCAGATGATACAAAGATCTGTGGAGGGACAGGTAGTATTGAGGAAGCAAGGGGGCTGCAGAGGGATTTGGACAAGCCAGGAGAGTGGGCAGTGAAGTGAACCCCCTACGACAGCAGCTCCTCAAAGTAAAGCAGCTCACCCTAGCGACTGCCATTGAGATCAGTGTCCTACACAAAAACGACACGAGTCGGTATTCCCACATCCAAGCCGCTGAAACGGCGTGGCAAGGTCCCCACGAGGCGGAACGGGTCCAAGCAATTGAGGAACTCCAGGGCCTCAGCCTGGATGAGGGCGGCCATTTCGCGTGCTTTTCGCGGACTCCCGCGCTTGTGCGCACCAAACGAGGGGACGGCGACGTCGAAGAACATAATGCGTAGGCGCGCACCACGCACGACCACACCGCGCATGCGCGGTGGCGCAGCGAACGTGCTGACGCTACGACGTGCGGCAACTGTGGTTCCACCCATTTAAAACGGCAATGCCCTGCCAAATCTCGACAATGCCTAAGATGTGGCAGACTTGGCCACTATGCTGCCATATGCCGAGCAGCTCAGCCTGCTAATTCATATCGCTTTAGCCAGCCTCGCAGGAATGTCCGGGCAATTCAACCCACGATCACCGAGTCTGATGCAGACCTCCCACACAACAGTGACACCGAGGACCCAAAGGCTCCTTTTCGAGTCGGTATAGTGACAAAGAACAGGGTGTCCCCGAAGCAAAGACACCAGCCACTGTCGGTATACAGCATCGATCCAGACGATGAGTAGTGTGCCACCCTGACGGTCAACTGGTCGCAAATACGATTCCGCCTGGACACTGGTGCCTCCGCCAATCTCATTGCGCGGTCTGACTTCCAAAGCCTTTGTGTCAAACCAGCCATCCTTCCATCAGGCTGCCAGCTACTGGATTACAATGGCAATGCCATTGATGCCAGCGGCTCGTGCCAACTTGAAGTGATGCAAAGGTCACGCAAAGCCATCCTTCCTTTTGAAATCGTGGGCTCCTCGAAAGCCTCCCTGCTTGGCGCGCAGGCATGCAAGCTGTTGAACTTAGTTCAGAGAGTTCACTTTCTCTCTCCTGATGACACGTCTGCCTTTCAGGACACAGACTTCAGGGTGCAACTCGACGCCATCATCAACCAGTGCCACAAAGTCTTCGAAGGCATGGGCACGCTCCTATACCCTCCAAGATCTTATTGAAACAGAATGCCACGCCTGTGGTGCACGCACCTCGCAGGGACCCAGCACCCCTTAAGGACCGCCTCAAGCAGGACCAAGGAGTGATTTCCAGAGTCACGGAACCAACCGACTGGGTCAGTTCCATGGTATGTGTAAAAAAGCCTTCCGGCAAATTGAGAATTTGCTTTGATCCCAAGGATCTAAATCGCAATATCATGAGGGAGCATTATCCAATTCCCAAGGGCGAAGAGATCACATGCGAGATGGCTCGCGCCAAGCTCTTCACCAAACTCGACGCCTCAAAAGGATTCTGGCAAATCCAGCTCGACAAATCCAGCAGGAAACTGTGTACATTTGATACCCCCTTTGGCAGATATTGTTACAACTGGATGCCGTTTGGGATCGTATCTGCTTCAGAAGTGTTCCATAGGATTATGGAACAAATGATGGAAGGCATTGAAGGTGTTCGTGTCTATGTCGACGACATAATCATTTGGTCCACCACCCCGCAGGAGCATGTCAGTCGCCTCCAGCGCATATTCAAATGTATACGTGAGCAGGGCCTCCACCTCAATAGGGCCAAATGCTCTTTTGGTCAGACGGAACTCAAGTTCCTCGGGGACCACATCTCCCAGTTGGGTGTGCGGCCGGATGCGGACAAGGTGGCTGCTATCACAGCCATGAAAATGCCAGAGGACAAGAAGGCGGTCCTCCGATTTCTGGGCATGGTCAACCTTTTAGGGAAGTTCATCCCTAACCTCACCTCTCATACCACGGCTCTCAGGAACCTGGTCAGGAAGACGACAGACTTCCAATGGCTCCCTGCCCACGAGCGCGAATGGAGAGAACTCAAAACCAAACTCACCACGGTCTTAGCATTCTTTGATCCAGCAAAAGAGACCAAAATTTCGACCGATGCCAGCCAAGCCGGTATTGGGGCAGTGCTCCTGCAACATGATGAGGCCACATCATGGGCCCCTGTTGCCTATGCGTCATGCGCCATGACCCCCACGGAGCAGCGCTACGCGCAGATAGAAAAGGAATGCCTGGACCTTCTGACCGGTGTGGTTAAGTTTCACGATTATGTGTACGGACTTCCTCAATTCACCATCGAGACCGACCATCGCCCGCCTGTCAATATAATACAGAAAGACTAGAACGACATGGCGCCTCGCCTCCAGCATATTCTTCTCAAGCTCCGGCGATATGACTCCCAGCTGGTATACACCCCAGACAAAGACCTCATCATTGCTGACGCTCTCTCCAGGGCAGTCAACACTCCATGTGACCCAGCGGGATTCGTCTGCCAGGTTGACGCCCATGTGGCCTTCGTGGCCTCCAATCTACCTGCCACGGATGAACGCCTCGTCCAAATTCGCCGCAAGACGGTGGCTGACCCTTTGCTACAGTGTGTCATGCGCCACTTAACAGACAGGTGGCTCAAGGGCCAATGCCCTCAGTTCTATAATGTCAGAGATGATCTGGCGGTAGTAGACGGGGTTCTTCTGAAATTGGACCGCATTGTCATCCCACATAGCATGCGCCAGCTCGTCCTGGAACAGCTACACGAGGGCCACCTTGGCGTGGAAAAGTGCCGCCGACGGATCCAAGAGGCAATGTACTGGCCCGGCATTAATGAAGACATAGCCAACACAGTTCTCAACTGCCCCACTTGTCAGCGCTTCCAGCTGGCCCAACCACGTGAAACCCTGCAGCCCCATGAGTTGGTCACGTCACCTTGGACCAAGGTGGGCATCGACCTGTTCCACGCGCTGGGTAGAGACTATGTCCTGATCGTGGACTACTTTTCTAGCGATATATACAAAAGGTGATACGGTTGCACGATATCACATCGTCTGCAGTCATCCGTGCCTGTAAGGACACCTTTGCTCGACACGGCATCCCACTCACGGTAATGTCGGACAATGGCCCCTGCTTCGCAAGCCAGGAATGGTCCAACTTTGCCAGGCGGTACAATTTTGCCCATGTGACATCCAGTCCCCTGTAACACTAATCCAACGGCAAAGCGGAGAAGGGAGTACATATAGTCAAACGGCTCCTCTGCCAGGCTGCCGATGCTGGGTCTGATTTCTACCTCCCTTGCTGGCCTATCGCTCCGCCCCACTGTCCACTGGCCTGTCGCCAGCCCAATTGCTCATGGGTTGTACCCTGAGGACGACGGTGCCGTCCATTCATGTCCCAGACCTCGACCACGTTCCGGTCCTTCGACGGATGCAGCTGTCTCGTGCACAGCACAAGGCGGCTCATGACCTCCGTGCAGCTGATCTCCCTGCTCTGGCTCCAGATGACAACGTCCGCATCCATCTTCCGGATGGTGGCTGGCCTGCAACCGCTGTTGTCCTTCGGCAGGTGGCCCCCCGCTCGTTCCTGGTTCGTCTACCGGATGGCTCCATTCTGCGCCGCTATTGACGTGCCCTTCTTCTCGTTCCACGCTCACTACGTGATCCTCCACTGTCGCCTCGCCCTCCTGCTGACCCTGCCATGGACTATGCATAGATCCCTGTCACTCTGCATCCTCCTCACTCTGACACAGTCCGGCCCGCTCCTCAGCCGGCGGCTCCCGACCCACCCTTGAGGCGGTCAACCAAAATTCATCGCCCACCTCAGAAACTCAATTTGTGAACTTTGAGGACTTACAGACTTTCTGAACTGTTCTGTTCTTCCGTTTGATCATTTACATGGTTTGTATATAGTGTTCATCTCGTTATTCTTGTTGCATACTGTTTTTCTGCACCAGGCACCTTCCCATGTAAATAGCTTAGTTCTCATGTACATAGTCCTGTTAATATGTCTTTCGCACACGTAGTTAGGGACATTCTCACCATACGCTATTTATTGCCACACATGTACATTCTTTTATAAAAGGGGGATGTCATAATATACACCAGTATATCATGGTGCAGACACACACACTGATGGACACGCAGTGGGACCAATCAACACACACAACACCACAGCCAATCACCAGTTAGAGCACACGCACTATAAAGACAGGGTGCATCAGAGTTCCCGCTCATTAGAGCCGCAGCTTCCTAGTAGGACAGAGCTCACAGCCTGCAGCACAGACATTCACCATGTGCTGAGTGTATCGACTGGTTAGGCCAAGGCAAAGGTCTTTAGTTAAAGCTAATGTAGTGTTAACCCACAGTGAGAGTATGTTAAACAGTTAATGACTCAATAAAATAGTGTTGCACTATTTCAAGTGTTGGTGACCTGTATGTGTTCCATGGATCCAGAACGTCCAACACAACAGTCCCCAGCTCTGTGCCTGCATCTCCAAAATAGATGGTACTGCCCTTTCCAGATCGCACGACCCAACTGAACGGCTGCTAGTCCCTGGGGTCAGGGCACCTTCCGACCGTCCCCCATTCGGGGGTTCCTACCTCCGCAGATGTTCCGCAGCATGTGTTTGGTGCACACCAGGCAGTGCCCCAGGAGCCTCTTCACGAAAGTGCCCAGCCAATGTGAATGTCTCTGGCATGCTGGAAGGTGTTGGTGACAGCAGTAACGCAAAATTGATGTTGTCCCCGGATGTGAACTGCGGGTGTTGTGGGGCTGCGGCTGGGGGCGAGGGACCCCAAATAGCCCAACCCCGTCGCCCAGTTGGTCACAGGGTTGCGGCTGGGGGAGGGTGGAACTGGCTGATTCCTCATCGACTGGTGATAACCCTGCAAGACACAATATAAGGTGCATGGTTAGACTGCGGTTGGGCAAACTGTGGGGAGAGGGGTAACCCATGTGTCATCAGGACATAGTAATGCATTGGGGGCTCAACCGGTTGTCCCGTGCCAACCTCCACCTCTATGACTGGCATTCCTGCCACCCCACTGACAAGGTCCGATATCCCAGTCCGGTGGGCCCCCTCCAGTCTATTCTTGCTTCGGTGATTGTAGGCCGCCACCTCCTGGGGAGGGGGGTGGGGGGGGGGGGGGGGCAGGGTGGGGGGGGGGGGAGGAGTGGGGGGGGGTGGTCTACAGAGAATGCACAGTCTGAGACACTCGATAAAATAGCAGGCAGCCAGCCTTCAAGAATGAGAGTGTCCAGAAGCTTCCGCCTTCAGAGAGTAAGGAGCTGAGCAGAGAAAGAGAGCTGCTTCCATCTTAACGGTCCAGTAGCTTCTCCTGGGTTCTCCCTGAAAAACCCCACCTGATAGGAACCAATCACTGTTAATTGCTGGGCAGAATACTGCCCAAAATACAAAACTTTCCAACACCATATACTATTTTGACACTATGGTTTCCTTACTTCCTCTGTTCGACTTAAAGGTGTGTCTCCATTAACGATTCATGGACCAAAAATGACAAAGACAAAATAAAAGAACTAGGAACTAAGGGAATCAACAGGAAGGGTCTTTACAATATATTAACTTATGATTATTAATCCCGTATGCCGAATCATCCACCCCATCAGAAAATCCATCCATGTTGGTGTGTCGGCAAAACAGCGTGAAGCACGACTGGTCTCCCAAGGCATGTACTTGCTGAGCCGACCTCCCGGGCAGTTTAGGTGAGTATAAATTACTCTAAATGTGGCCTCGGCAGAGAGAAACTTCTCAAGGCCAAAAGAAATGGCAAAGTGCTGTTGGATTGTGGGATGATTCTTGGTGCTGCAGCCATTGAGAAACAACCCGTTAAATGTGCCCGTCAGCGGACTGAATCATGCCTAACGTCTCTACACCTACTTTGTCAATCTCTTTATCATGTATACATTAATTACATCTCCTTTAATTCTTCTCAACTCGAGGGAGAGTATAGGCCTAAACTTCATAAGATAAACCCCTCATCTCTGGAATCAATCCGGTGAGCTTCCTCTGAACCGCCTCGAATGTAACTACATCCCTCCTCAAGTAAGGGGATCAAAACTGTGCACAATACTCCAGGTGCGATCTCACCAATCCTTTAGACAATTGCAGCAACTCTTTCCTATTTTATATTCTCTTCCTTCGGCAATAAAGGGCAATAAAGGCCAAAATCTCTTGTAAGAAAAACTAGAAGCAGAGGACACAATCCCAGGCTAAAGGGACGATTCTTTAAAACAGATGAGGAGGAATTTCTTCAGCCAGAGGGTGGTGAATCTGTGGAACTCTTTGCCACAGAAGGCTGTGGAGGCCAAATTACTGTGTATCTTTAAAACAGAGATAGATAGGTTTTTGATCAATAAGGGGATCAGGGATTATGGGGAGAAGGCAGGAGAATGGGGATGAGAAAAATATCAACCATGGTAGAAAGGCGGAGCAGATTTGATGGGCCGAGTGGCCTAATTCTGCTCCTATGTCTTATAGTCTTATGGTCTAATCTTACCTTGTTTATTAACCTTTCGTTTGGCACCTTGCCAAATGCCTTCTGGGAGTTCAGATATACTACATCTACAGGATCCCCTTTATCTACTTGGCTTGTTACATCTTCGAAGAACTTTAATAAATTAGTCAAACACGATTTACCATTCAAAAATCCATGCTGACTCTGATAGCTTGCATTTTTACTTTTCAAATGTCCACAGCATATTATTCCAAGAAATTATCTTTCATACATTCAGTGAACTCTCCCTCGAGGCTAAGTTTGTCAATTTGATTAATTCAGTCCATACTCATATTAAAGTTACTCACGATTATATTTATTATTTTTTTCCCTTTTATAAATTTTGAGTACCCAATTAATTTTTTCCAATTAAGGGCCAATTTAGCATGGCCAATCCACCTACACTGCACATCATTTTTGGATTGTGGGGGTGCAACCCACGCAAACATGGGGAGAATGTGAAAACTCCACAGGACAGTGACCCAGGGTTGGGATCGAACCTGGGACCTCGGCGCCGTGAGGCAGCAGTGCTAACCAGTGCACTACCATGCTGCCCGGTTACCCATGGTTATTGCCGTAACTTCCTTATTAATGGATTCTAACAATTTCCCAATGACATGTTAAACTAACTACTTTATAGCTTCCTAACTTCTGCCTCCCTCCCCTTTTGAACAAGGGACATATTTTCCAATCCACTGGAACCTTGACAGCATGCAGGGAATTTTGAAATATTATAACCCATGGGTCTACTATCTCTGCTGCCATTTCTTCAGGATTAGTGTTCCTAATTTCTGGCTGTGCCTGTAAACTTTGCCTTTTTAATTCATGCACTGGACCGCCTGATCCCTCTGAGCTCTGCAATCTCCCTGCATGTAGTTTTAACCAGTACAGTTAAAGTATGCAATCACACTTGAGATAATGCAGTCCTGCTTTTCAATGGTGCAGTCCTGCTTTCAGGTGGTTCAGTCCTGTTTTGAATACTGCAAGCTAGGGTTAAATAGCACTTTAGATAGTTCAGGGTTCTTTATGTATTGTAGACTCACGTTTATAATGCAGATTAACATTAAATAGCACCTGCTCAGTTAAATAGTGCAGGGTTATTTAAATTGTGTCGGCTAATTCAAAATGGTGCATGCTGCCTTTAAACTGTTGTGACTGGATTTAAACTGTAAAGGCCAGATTCAAACTGTCCAGGCCAGATTCAAACTGTACGGGCCAGATTTAAACTGTACAGGTCAGATTTAAACTACGGACCAGATTTAAATCGTATAGTCCAGATTTAAATCGTACGGACCAGATTTAAATCGTAGAGACCAGATTTAAACTGTACAGACCAGGTTTAAAAAGTACAGACCAGATTTAAACTTTAGTGACTGTATTTAAACTGTAAAGACCAAATTTAAACTGCAAAGACCAGATTTGACTGTACAGGCCAGACTTAAATCAGTCTGACTAGATTCAAACTGTACAGTCCAGCTTTCAGAGAACCAGATAGTTTTACATTCTGCAGTATAGCTTTGAGGTGCCACGTCCTCCAATTTCATCAACCTAAATTTTAGCTTGCTGTATATTGTGAGGGACTTTGTCCATCTGGTGGACAACTCTCTAGTTTCCCTCTATCACTGGTCTCTAATTTATCAGACCCTCATTTCATATAGTCCCTACAGTGCAGAAGGAGGCCATTCGGCCCATCAAGTCTGCACCAACTCTTTGAAGGTCCACCCTACCTTGGCGCAATCACCCACTCTATTCCTGCAATCCTACCCTAAGGGACAATTTAGCATGGCCAATCCACCTAACCTGCACATCTTTGGACTGTGGAAGGAAACTGAAGAACCTGATGGAAACCCATGCAGAGACAGGGAGAACGTGCAAACTCAATTTACTGTAATTGTATAGGGCATTGGTGAGGCCACACCTGGAGTATTGTGTGCAGTTCTGGTGTCCTTATCTGAGGAAGGATGTTTTTTCTTTGGAGAGAGTACAGTGAAGGTTTACCAGGCTGATTCTGGGGATGGTAGGACTGTCATGAGGAGAAACTAAGTTGATTAGGATTATACTCATTGGAGTTTAGAAGAGTGAGAGGGGATCTCATAGAAACTTAGGAAAATTCTCACAGGATTAGACAGGGGAGACTGAGAAAGACTGTTCCCAATTTTTGGGGATTGGCCAGAAATAGGGGGTCATAGTTTGAGGATAATGGATCAATCTTTTGGAATGAGGTGAGGAGAAATATCTTCACCCAGAGAGTGGTGAATTTGTGGAATTCACTACCACAGTAAGTTGTTGATGCCAAAACGTGATTAATTTCAAGAAGGAATTAGATATTGCTCTTCGGGCTAAAGGGATATGGGGTAAGATGGGATCAGGGTCTTAACTTGATGATCAGCCATGATCATAATGACCGGCCTCCTCTTGCTTCTATTTTCTATGTTGCCACACACTCACCTGAGGTTGGAATCAAACCCGGGTCCTGGCAGTGTGAGGCAACAGTGCTGCCACCAAGCTGCGCCAGATATATGATCCTTCTGTGAGACCCAGATTCATCAGTCACCTCCCGCTTAAACAAGTATCCATCAGAGAGACCATGATCATTGTTGTAGACTTTAAGGATTTAAATGCTCTATGATATTTCGACTGTCATCCCGTCAAGTTTGAGTAACCTTTCAGGATGCATGGATCTTCTTCAATCTTCCTTTACATCTGTCTTAATTCTTTGTGGCTTTTAAATTGACACATTCACTCACACACAAAATTATTTAAAAATACATTTATTGACTTAAATAAATACTCTCAAATAAATGTAAAATAATCTATTTAACAATCTACAATAACAAATATTATTCTTCCTCCTCTGCCTTTCTGTCCAGTGAGGAAGAATCGACGGCCACTTCTTCATAATCCTTCTCGAGTGAGGCCATGTCCTCACGTGCATCCTGGAACTCCCCTTCCTCCAGCCCCTCCCCCACATACCAATGGACAAAGGCCCGCTTGGCGTACATCTTATCGAATTTGAGGTTCAGTCGGGTCCAAGCCAAGGCAATGGCTGTGGTGTTGCTCAGCATACAGAGGGCCCGTTGTACCTTTGCCAGATCACCCCCTGGCACCACTGTCGGGGGCTGGTAGTTGATGCCAACCTGCAGAGGGAAAGGAAAAAATGTTAGATATACAAAATCAGGGGCTGAATTCTCCCAAAATGGGACTATGCCCCCACGCCGGCCTAAAGACGCTGGTGTTTCACTCCCGAGATTCTTATAAAAAGATCAGCTAACTCACTCACCTGCAGGGGGCTAGCAGGGACCCAGAGTGATTTACGCAGCTTTAGCTGCGGATACGGGCCCCCGCACTTCTAGTTTTGAGTCCGCGCATGATCACGGCGGCGGCCTCCAGCGGACTAGGACTGCGGAGGCAGCTGCAAAATCTAGGACCCCCTGATCGACCGCATGCCCGAAGATCCGACTGGCCCGATCTGTCTCCTGGCCGCCCATAAGGTCCCCCCCCCGGTGCCCCATCGCCCCGCCCCCCACCAGGGCAGTCGGGAACTGAGACTGCAGCCGCCACACGAGCTTAACGAACAGCGATAGGTGGTTAGAACACCCCTTCGGGAACTCGGCAGGTTGGGAGCGGAGGATCGCTGGGCGGGCGTCTGGCAATGGCCGCCCAGCCCCGTGGAATACTCCGCGAACATGCCGATTCTCGGGTCCCGGAGAAACGCCGAACCGGCGCCAGGCCCGATTTCGGCATGACATTGGATTCTCTGCCCCAGCGCCAAACGTGGAGCTGCAGAGAATCCAGCCCCAGATCTGTTGGTTGCCATGAAATTGGCATAAACATTAAATTTAGGAAAGATATTGCGCCTGTAGCTGTACAAGGTACAAGCTTTGGTTATCCATTGGGCTTTCATCCTCGGTGTCAAGCTTAGCTCGGGGATTTTCACAGTAACTTCATTGCAGTGTTAATGTAAACCTACTTGTGACACTAATAAAGATTATTATTATAGTTTCTGATGGAAGATATAGTGAAGCTGCATTCAGGAGCTAATTCAATTTATCACGGGAAGGATTCTCCGTCCAGCGATGCCAGAATCGTGAAATACGATCAGACGGAGATTTTTGGCAACAGCTGAAAATCAAGGTTGGTGCCAGACGCCGAACAGAATGCCACGCTTCGGTCCCTTGACAGCGTCGTGAATGTATTCTGAATGCTTGAGTGGGCATGCCAATTGTACAGTAAACGCTGTTGGCATATCATTAATGGGCCTGACCCAGCATTTTCCTCACCTCACACGATGCTCCACCTCCATCAGGATGAACTACTGACAGAGAGGTTCACTTGTGGTATTCACAATCGGGGTAGGCAAGGTAGCACAGTGGTTAACACTGTTGTTTCACAGTTCCAGGGTCCCACGTTCGAGTCCCGGCTTGGGTTACTGTCTGTGTGCAGTCTGCACGTAATCCCCGTGTCTACGTGGGTTTCCTTCGGGTGCTCTGGTTTCCTCCCACAGTCCAAAGATGTACAGGTTAGGTGGATTGGCCAAGCTAAATTGCCCTAGTGTTCAAAAAGGTTAGGTGGGGTTACTGGGTTACGGGATAGGGTGGAGGTATGGGTTGAAGTAGGGTACTCTTTTCAATGCCGGTGCAGACTCGATGGGCCGAATGGCCGCTATTTGTCCTGTAAATTCTATGAAACAGGCACCGTGGTTGCTGAGGGGGAGACAAAGGTTATGGAGAGCCCAACATCGCTATGGTATGTTGCCACTTGTGCTGCGAGCTGTGCAGTGTCTGCCAGGGTGAGGGGAGTTGTGGGGTGTGGCCAGGAGGCCGGCCATGGGGTCAGAGTGGCCGGGTGTGGACCACCATTACCATAGCCTGTGAGGCATCTAACTGGCTAACTTATGTTGCTAACTGTCCACTGTGAACGCACGGGTGTAATGTATGCCCCCGATCCCCAACCCCCCTCCCCCTCCCCCTCCGAGGTACCCTCTGGCCCCAACCAACCCATCAATGGGATTGGTGTGCTCCAGCGCAACCAGTGCCATTTGGGATGAGGATCGGCATGCATCGGAATCGTATGAGTACATGTGGCGCCTGTGCTAACCCATTAACGGGGCTCTTTATGTTCCTGAACGGAGATTCAGATTTTGATCCAGGTGAGGTGTGATTGGTACAATCAAATGTTTCCCAAAAGTTACATGGATCAATAACAAAAGCTACCTACACTCACCTTGAATCCAGTCGGGCACCAGTCAACAAACGTGATTGAGCGCTTGGTCTTGATGGTGGCGATGGCGGCGTTGACATCCTTTGGCACCACGTCTCCTCGGTACAGCATGCAGCACGCCATGTACTTGCCCTGGCGGGGGTCACACTTCACCATCTGGTTAGCAGGTTCAAAGCAGGAGTTGGTGATCTCCGACACCGAGAGTTGCTCGTGGTAAGCTTTCTCAGCCGATATAAGGGGCGCGTAGGTTAACAATGGAAAATGGATGCGGGGATAGGGGACCAGGTTGGTTTGGAACTCAGTCAGGTCCACATTGAGGGCACCATCGAACCGGAGTGAGGCCGTGATGGATGACACTATCTGTGCCATGAGACGGTTGAGGTTGGTGTAAGTCGGTCTCTCGATGTCAAGGTTACGCCGACAGACATCGTAAATGGCCTCATTGTCCACCATGAAGGCACAGTCAGAGTGCTCCAGGGTGCAGTGGGTGACGAGCACAGCATTATATGGCTCGACCACCGCAGTGGAAATCTGGGGAGCAGGGTAAATGGCAAACTCCATCTTGGATTTCTTCCCGTAGTCGACGGAGAGTCTCTCCATCAGGAGGGAAGTAAAACCCGAGCCCGTGCCACCCCCAAAACTGTGGAAGATGAGGAAACCCTGGAGTCCGGTGCATTGATCAGCCTGTGGGTAAACAAAGGAGAAAAGATTAAAATGGAGCAAGGAATTACAACCAGTATCAAAGAACAGTCATCAACCGTTGGCAAAGAGCAGCAAGAGGTGGCGAGATGGATGATTGGTGTCTGGCAGGAGAGAGTTAGGGGGAGGGAGAGTGGATCTCAGGGTGGAAAAGCAGTGGTGTTGTTGAGAGTAAGGTTTAGCCTTGGGTGCCATGTCCCAGCTGCCTTTTGTACATGTTGATCAGGGGAATATTGGAGTGAAATCAATTTTTGTGATAGAGGAGAGACTGAGTGGGATTTGTACACATGGGCATGAATAAGATTTCATTTCCACCAAGGCATTGGGAAAATGTGATGGTGAAATGTGAGAGTGGTAAATGATGATATGGGTATTCTGTGCAGCTGGGAGTTGCCAATGTCCCTGTTACACAACGTACCACTTTCCGTATGCGATCCAAGACCAGATCCACAATTTCCTTTCCGATGGAGCAGTGGCCCCGTGCATAGTTATTCGCCGCATCCTCCTTGCCTGTGATGAGCTGCTCCGGGTGAAAGAGCTGGCGGTAGGTGCCGGTGCGAACCTCATCTGTGGGCAGGGAGCAAAAATTAAGCAACAGGGACACAGACCTTTCCAGCACATTTGATGCCTGCAGACTGTATTTCACTGAGATTTGAAAGAAAGCTGGCTGACTGAAGGACCAAAAAATTCCTTACCAATCACGGTGGGCTCCAGATCTACAAACACAGCTCGTGGGATGTGTTTCCCCGCCCCTGTCTCACTGAAGAAGGTGTTGAAGGAGTCGTCACCACCTCCGATGGTCTTGTCACTGGGCATCTGCCCATCGGGCTGGATTCCATGCTCCAGGCAATATAACTCCCAGCAAGCGTTACCGAGCTGCACTCCCGCCTGGCCAAGGTGGATTGAAAGACACTCACGCTAAAGAGAGGAGAAAGAAGATCTAATTATTTTATGAGGACAATGTTTTATACAGTCAGTATAGCTGGAAGGAGAGAGATGTGCGCGAGGCAACAAATTCACACACAATGGATTTCCTGCATTCAGTGTGAATCCTGCCTAGTAATTGATTGTTCCCTGCGCTTTCTGCATAACTTAATTGAAAGTGAAAGTCACCATCGTCCCTGAGGACCAATAGGCATTTCTCCCCTTGAGAGAGAGAGAACTCACTGGTGGTGATTTAACCTGGGGCTCCCACACCTCAGGCGAGGAACAAGTTTGAGAAGGCAGGGCCTTCATTCCACCCTCAATGAACGCCTTGCTTCATTGTCGATCACTCCACGACTTCCCGAGATTGTTCTGGTCTTTCCTTTGCGGAGAGATCACTCCCATGAGACTCCCTTTTCCTCATTGCATATCCATAACCTTGTTTATCTGCTGGATACCATGGGTGGGATTCTCCGACCCCACGCCAGGTCGGAGAATTGCCGGGGGCTGGCGTGAATCCCGCCCCCGCTGTGTCCCGAGGTCTCCGTCACCAGAGATTCGGCGGGAATCGCTCCGCGCCGGTCAGCGAGCCCACCCCCGCCGATTCTCCGGCCTGCGATGGGCCGAAGTCCAGCTGCTGGAATACCTGTCCCGCAGACGTGCATTAAACCACCTTTTGAACGGCGGGACAAGGCAGCGCGGGCAGGCTCCGGGGTCCTTGGGGGGTGGGGTGCGCAGGGCGATCTGGCCCTGGGGGGTGCCCCCACGGTGGCATGGCCCGCGATCGGGGCCCACCTATCTGCGGGCGGGCCTGTGCCGTGGGGCACTCTTTTTCTTCCGCCTTCGCCATGGTCACTATGGCAGAGGCGGAAGACCCCCTCCCCTGCTCATGCGTGGGGATGACACCAGCAGCCGCTGACTTCCCGCGCATGCGTCGCCCGGCGAAGACCTTTCGGCCCCGGCTGGCGTGGCGCCAAAGGCCTTTCCCGCCAGCCGGCGGAGCGCAAACCACTCTGGAGCGGGCCTAGCCCCTCAAGGTGACGGTTTGGCCCCTAAAGGTTCAGAGACTTCCGCCCCTTTGGGGCGGCACGACACCGGAGTGGTTCCTGCCACGCCATTTCGCCGGAACCCCCCGGCCCGCCGGGTAGGGGAGAATCCCGTCCCTTATCATAGAATTTACAGTGCAGAAGGAGGCCATTCGGCCCATCGAGTCTGCACCGGCTCTTGGAAAGAGCACCCTACCCAGGGTCAACACCGCCAACCCTATCCCCACAACCCAGCAACCCCAGCCATCACTAAGGGCAATCTTGGACACTAAGGGCAATTTATCATGGCCAATCCACCTAACCTGCACATCTTTGGACTGTGGGAGGAAACCGGAGCACCTGGAGGAAACCCACGCACACACGGGGAGGATGTGCAGACTCCGCACAGACAGTGACCCAAGCTGGAATCGAACCTGGGACCCTGGAGCTGTGAAGCAATTGTGCTATCCACAAGGCTACCGTGCTGCCCCACATATTCCCACATATCTCCCCACATATTCCCTCTCCCACATTTGGATGTCACTCATGTTGAGCTTTCTTTCCTTGCGGACGACCTCTCTCCCACTCAGTTCTGATTCCTCATTCACCTTCCATTGCTACTCCTCCTGTGAATTTCCTCTTTCTCCCAGTTGATTTCCCTTTTCAAATGAATTCCCAGTCTATCTGATGTATCCACCATCCCAGTAATTTCTCACTTTCATAGTGTGCTTTCCTGTGGATTCCTTTGGCTTGATCAAAATCAATCTGCCAATGGAGTTTCCCTGCAGCCACTCACCATGATCACCTTCTTCTCTTACAGTTCCTGAGAATGAGGCGTGTGTTGATGTTGGCGCTATTTATACTGCGCACTCAGAGCATTCTAATTAGCTGAACTGCTCTCTGATTGGTCCCTGAGAACAAAACACGATGGTTGCTCAGGGATACCATAATAACAAAGGCTGGATGATGCTCAGCGTTGATTGTTTCTTTGCGCAAATGGCGGAACAAATGTTTCACGACATTCTGTTATCAGCGGAGATCTAGGCAACGGCACCTAGATCTTAAATAGCTTAGTTCTCATGTACATAGTCCTGTTAATATGTCTTTCGCACACACGTAGTTAGGGACATTCTCACCATACACTATTTATTGCCACACATGGACAATCTTTTATAAAAGGGGGGATGTCATAATATACACCAGTATATCATGGTGCAGACACACACACTGATGGACACACAGTGGGACCAATCAACACACACAACACCGCAGCCAATCACCAGTTAGAGCACACGCACTATAAAGACAGGGGGCATCAGAGTTCCCGCTCATTAGAGCCACAGCTTCCTAGTAGGACAGAGCTCACAGCCTGCAGCACAGACATTCACCATGTGCTGAGTGCATCGACTGGTTAGGACAAGGCAAAGGTCTTTAGTTAAAGCTAATTTCGCGTTAACCCACAGTGAGAGTATGTTAAACAGTTAATGACTCAATAAAATAGTGTTGCACTATTTCAAGTGTTGGTGACCTGTATGTGTTCCATGGACCCAGAACGCCCAACACAACAGTCCCCAGCTCTGTGCCTGCATCTCCAAAATAGATGGGACCGCCCTTTCCAGAACACACGACCCAACTGAACGGCTGCTAGTCCCTGGGGAAGGCCACCTTCCGACCATCCCCCCTTCGGGGGTTCCTACCTCCGCAGATGTTCCGCAGCATGTGTTTGGTGCACACCAGTTAGTGCCCCTGAAGCCTCTTCACTAAAGTGCCCAGCCAATGTGAATGTCTCTGGCATGCTGGAAGGTGTTGGTGACAGCAGTAACGCAAAATCGATGTTGTCCCCGGATGTGAACTGCGGGTGTTGTGGGGCAGCGGCTGGGGGCGAGGGACCCCAGATAACCCAACCCCGTCGCCCGGTCGGACACGGGATTGTGGTTGGGGGAGGGTGAAACTGGCTGATTCCTCATCGACTGGTGATAACCCTGCAAGACACAATATAAGGTGCATGGTTAGACTGCGGTTGGGCAAACTGTGGGGAGAGGGGTAACCCATGTGACATCAGGACATAGTAATGCATTGGGGGCTCAACCGGTTGTCCCGTGCCAACCTCCACCTCTATGACTGGCATTCCTGCCATCCCACCGAAAAGGTCCGATATCCCAGTCCGGTGGGCCCCCTCCAGTCTATTCTTGCTTCGGTGATTGTAGGCCGCCACCTCCTGGGGAGGGGGGGGGGGGTGTGGGGGAGGGGGTGGGGGGGTGGTCTACAGAGAATGCACAGTCTGAGACACTCGATAAAATAGCAGGCAGCCAGCCTTCAAGAATGAGAGTGTCCAGAAGCTTCCGCCTTCAGAGAGTAAGGAGCTGAGCAGAGAAAGAGAGCTGCTTCCAACTTAACGGTCCAATAGCTTCTCCTGGGTTCTCCCTGAAAAACCCCACCTGATAGGAACCAATCACTGTTAATTGCTGGGCAGAATACTGCCCAAAATACAAAACTTTCCAACACCATATACTATTTTGACACTATGGTTTCCTTACTTCCTCTGTTCGACTTAAAGGTGTGTCTCCATTAACGATTCATGGACCAAAAATGACAAAGACAAAATAAAAGAACTAGGAACTAAGGGAATCAACAGGAAGGGTCTTTACAATATATTAACATATGATTATTAATCCCGTATGCCGAATCATCCACCCCATCAGAAAATCCATCCATGTTGGTGTGTCGGCAAAACAGCGTGAAGCACGACTGGTCTCCCAAGGCATGTACTTGCTGAGCCGACCTCCCGGGCAGTTTAGGTGAGTATAAATTACTCGAAATGTGGCCTCGGCAGAGAGAAAGTTCTCAAGGCCAAAAGAAATGGCAAAGTGCTGTTGGATTGTGGGATGATTCTTGGTGCTGCAGCCATTGAGAAACAATCCGCTAAATGTGCCCGTCAGCGGACTGAATCATGCCTAACGTCTCTACACCTACTTTGTCAATCTCTTTATCATGTATACATTAATTACATCTCCTTTAATTCTTCTCAACTCGAGGGAGAGTATAGGCCTAAACTTCATAAGATAAACCCCTCATCTCTGGAATCAATCCGGTGAGCTTCCTCTGAACCGCCTCGAATGTAACTATATCCCTCCTCAAGTAAGGGGATCAAAACTGTGCACAATACTCCAGGTGCGATCTCACCAATCCTTTAGACAATTGCAGCAAATCTTTCCTATTTTATATTCTCTTCCTTCGGCAATAAAGGGCAACAAAGGCCAAAATCTCTTGTAAGAAAAACTAGAAGCAGAGGACACAATCTCAGACTAAAGGGACGATCCTTTAAAACAGATGAGGAGGAATTTCTTCAGCCAGAGGGTGGTGAATCTGTGGAACTCTTTGCCACAGAAGGCTGTGGAGGCCAAATTACTGTGTGTCTTTAAAACAGAGATAGATAGGTTTTTGATCAATAAGGGGATCAGGGGTTATGGGGAGAAGGCAGGAGAATGGGGATGAGAAAAATTTCAACCATGGTAGAATGACGGAGCAGATTTGATGGGCCGAGTGGCATAAGTCTTCTAGTTTTATGGTCTAATCTTACCTTGTTCATTAACCTTTCGTTTGGCACCTTGCCAAATGCCTTCTGGGAGTTCAGATATACTACATCTACAGGATCCCCTTTATCTACTTGGCTTGTTACATCTTCGAAGAACTTTAATAAATTAGTCAAACACGATTTACCATTCAAAAATCCATGCTAACTCTGATAGCTTGCAGTTTTACTTTTCAAATGTCCACAGCATATTATTCCAAGAAATTATCTTTCATACATTCAATGAACTCGCCCTCGAGGCTAAGTTTGTCAATTTGATTAATTCAGTCCATACTCATATTAAAGTTACTCACGATTATTATTATTTTTTTCCCCCTTTTATAAATTTTGAGTACCCAATTAATTTTTTCCAATTAAGGGCCAATTTAGCATGGCCAATCTACCTACATCCTTTTTGGATTGTGGGAGTGAAACCCACGCAAACACGGGGAGAATGTGCAAACTCCAGAGGACAGTGACCCAGGGTTGGGATCGAACCTGGGACCTCGGCGCCGTGAGGCAGAAGTGCTAACCACTGCACTACCATGCTGCCAGGTTACCCATGGTTATTGCCGTACCTTCCTTATTAATGGATTCTAACAATTTCCCAATGACATGTTAAACTAACTACTTTATAGCTTCCTAACCTCTGCCTCCCTCCCCTTTTGAACAAGGGACATATTGACAATTTTCCAATCCACTGGAACCTTGACAGCATGCGGGGAATTTTGAAATATTATAACCCATGGGTCTACTATCTCTGCTGCCATTTCTTCAGGATTAGTGTTCCTAATTTCTGGCTGTGCCTGTAAACTTTGCCTTTTTAATTCATGCACTGGACCACCTGATCCCTCTGAGCTCTGCAATCTCCCTGCATGTAGTTTTAACCAGTACAGTTAAAGTATGCAATCATACTTTAGATAATGCAGTCCTGCTTTTCAATGGTGCAGTCCTGCTTTCAGGTGGTTCAGTCCTGCTTTGAATACTGCAAGCTAGGGTTAAATAGCGCTAACTAGCTTTAGATAGTGCAGGGTTCTTTAGGCTCACGTTTATAATGCAGATTAACATTAAATAACACCTGCTCAGTTAAATAGTGCAGGGTTATTTAAATTGTGTCGGCTAACTCAAAATAGTGCATGCTAACTTTAAACTGTTGTGACTGGATTTAAACTGTAAAGGCCTGATTCAAACTGTCCAGGCCAGATTCAAACTGTACGGGCCAGATTTAAACTGTACGAGCCAGATTTGAACTGTACAGACCAGATTTTAACTGTACTGACCAGATTTAAAATGTAGCGACGTGATTTAATTTGTACAGTCCAGATTTAAACTACGGACCAGATTTAAATCGTATAGTCCAGATTTAAACTGTACAGACCAGATTTAAACTACGGACCAGATTTTAATCGTATAGTCCAGATTTAAACTATACAGACCAGATTTAAAAAGTACAGACCAGATTTAAACTTTAGTGACTGGATTTCAACTGTAAAGCCCAGATTTAAACTGTAAACACTAGATTTGACTGTACAGGCCAGACTTAAATCATACTGACTAGATTCAAACTGTACAGTCCAGCTTTCAGAGAACCAGATAGTTTTACATTCTGCAGTATAGCTTTGAGGTGCCACGTCCTCCAATTTCATCAACCTAAATTTTAGCTTGCTGTATATTGTGAGGGACTTTGTCCATCAGGTGGACAACTCTCTGGTTTCCCTCTATCACTGGTCTCTAATCTATCAGACCCTCATTTCATATAGTCCCTACAGTGCAGAAGGAGGCCATTCGGCCCATCAAGTCTGCACCAACTCTTTGAAGGTCCACCCTACCTTGGCGCAATCACCCACTCTATTCCTGCAATCCTACCCTAAGGGACAATTTAGCATGGCCAATCCACCTAACCTGCACATCTTTGGACTGTGGAAGGAAACTGAAGAACCCGATGGAAACCCATGCAGAGACAGGGAGAACGTGCAAACTCAATTTACTGTAATTGTATAGGGCATTGGTGAGGCCACACCTGGAGTATTGTGTGCAGTTTTGGTGTCCTTATCTGAGGAAGGATGTTTTTTCTTTGGAGAGAGTACAGTGAAGGTTTACCAGGCTGATTCTGGGGATGGTAGGACTGTCATGAGGAGAAACTAAGTTGATTAGGATTATACTCATTGGAGTTTAGAAGAGTGAGAGGGGATCTCATAGAAACTTAGGAAAATTCTAACAGGATTAGACAGGGTAGATTGAGAAAGAATGTTCCCAATGGTTGCGGATGGCCTGAACTAGGGGCTCATAGTTTGAGGATAATGGATCAATCTTTTGGAATGAGGTGAGGAGAAATATCTTCACCCAGAGAGTGGTGAATTTGTGGAATTCACTACCACAGTAAGTTGTTGATGCCAAAACGTGATTAATTTCAAGAAGGAATTAGATATTGCTCTTCGGGCTAAAGGGATATGGGGTAAGATGGGATCAGGGTCTTAACTTGATGATCAGCCATGATCATAATGAACGGCCTCCTCTTGCTTCTATTTTCTATGTTGCCACACACTCACCTGAGGTTGGAATCAAACCCGGGTCCTGGCAGTGTGAGGCAACAGTGCTGCCACCGAGTTGCCCCAGATATACGATCCTTCTGTGAGACCTAGATTAATCAGTCACCTACCTATTAAACAAGTATCTATCAGAGAGACCATGATCATTGTTGTAGACTTTAAGGATTTAAATGCTCTATGATATTTCGACTGTAATCCCGTCAAGTTTGAGTAACCTTTCAGGATGCATGGATCTTCTTCAATCTTCCTTTACATCTGTCTTAATTCTTTGTGGCTTTTAAATTGACATACTCACTCACACACAAAATTATTTAAAAATACATTTATTGACTTAAATAAATACTCTCAAATAAATGTAAAATAATCTATTTAACAATCTACAATAACAAATATTATTCTTCCTCCTCTGCCTTTCTGTCCAGTGAGGAAGAATCGACGGCCACTTCTTCATAATCCTTCTCGAGTGAGGCCATGTCCTCACGTGCATCCTGGAACTCCCCTTCCTCCAGCCCCTCCCCCACATACCAATGGACAAAGGCCCGCTTGGCGTACATCTTATCGAATTTGAGGTTCAGTCGGGTCCAAGCCAAGGCAATGGCTGTGGTGTTGCTCAGCATACAGAGGGCCCGTTGTACCTTTGCCAGATCACCCCCTGGCACCACTGTCGGGGGCTGGTAGTTGATGCCAACCTGCAGAGGGAAAGGAAAAAATGTTAGATATACAAAATCAGGGGCTGAATTCTCCCAAAATGGGACTATGCCCCCACGCCGGCCTAAAGACGCTGGTGTTTCACTCCCGAGATTCTTATAAAAAAGATCAGCTAACTCACTCACCTGCAGGGGGCTAGCAGGGACCCAGAGTGATTTACGCAGCTTTAGCTGCGGATACGGGCCCCCGCACTTCTGGTTTTGAGTCCGCGCATGATCACGGCGGCGGCCTCCAGCGGACTAGGACTGCGGAGGCAGCTGCAAAATCTAGGACCCCCTGATCGACCGCATGCCCGAAGATCCGACTGGCCCGATCTGTCTCCTGGCCGCCCATAAGGTCCCCCCCCCGGTGCCCCATCGCCCCGCCCCCCACCAGGGCAGTCGGGAACTGAGACTGCAGCCGCCACACGAGCTTAACGAACAGCGATAGGTGGTTAGAACACCCCTTCGGGAACTCGGCAGGTTGGGAGCGGAGGATCGCTGGGCGGGCGTCTGGCAATGGCCGCCCAGCCCCGTGGAATACTCCGCGAACATGCCGATTCTCGGGTCCCGGAGAAACGCCGAACCGGCGCCAGGCCCGATTTCGGCATGACATTGGATTCTCTGCCCCAGCGCCAAACGTGGAGCTGCAGAGAATCCAGCCCCAGATCTGTTGGTTGCCATGAAATTGGCATAAACATTAAATTTAGGAAAGATATTGCGCCTGTAGCTGTACAAGGTACAAGCTTTGGTTATCCATTGGGCTTTCATCCTCGGTGTCAAGCTTAGCTCGGGGATTTTCACAGTAACTTCATTGCAGTGTTAATGTAAACCTACTTGTGACACTAATAAAGATTATTATTATAGTTTCTGATGGAAGATATAGTGAAGCTGCATTCAGGAGCTAATTCAATTTATCACGGGAAGGATTCTCCGTCCAGCGATGCCAGAATCGTGAAATACGATCAGACGGAGATTTTTGGCAACAGCTGAAAATCAAGGTTGGTGCCAGACGCCGAACAGAATGCCACGCTTCGGTCCCTTGACAGGGGAATGTATTCTGAATGCTTGAGTGGGCATGCCAATTGTACAGTAAACGCTGTTGGCATATCATTAATGGGCCTGACCCAGCATTTTCCTCACCTCACACGATGCTCCACCTCCATCAGGATGAACTACTGACAGAGAGGTTCACTTGTGGTATTCACAATCGGGGTAGGCAAGGTAGCACAGTGGTTAACACTGTTGTTTCACAGTTCCAGGGTCCCACGTTCGAGTCCCGGCTTGGGTTACTGTCTGTGGAGTCTGCACGTAATCCCCGTGTCTACGTGGGTTTCCTTCGGGTGCTCTGGTTTTCTCCCACAGTCCAAAGGTGTACAGGTTAGGTGGATTGGCCAAGCTAAATTGCCCTAGTGTTCAAAAAGGTTAGGTGGGGTTACTGGGTTACGGGATAGGGTGGAGGTATGGGTTGAAGTAGGGTACTCTTTTCAATGCCGGTGCAGACTCGATGGGCCGAATGGCCGCTATTTGTCCTGTAAATTCTATGAAACAGGCACCGTGGTTGCTGAGGGGGAGACAAAGGTTATGGAGAGCCCAACATCGCTATGGTATGTTGCCACTTGTGCTGCGAGCTGTGCAGTGTCTGCCAGGGTGAGGGGAGTTGTGGGGTGTGGCCAGGAGGCCGGCCATGGGGTCAGAGTGGCCGGGTGTGGACCACCATTACCATAGCCTGTGAGGCATCTAACTGGCTAACTTATGTTGCTGACTGTCCACTGTGAACGCACGGGTGTAATGTATGCCCCCGATCCCCAACCCCCCTCCCCCTCCCCCTCCGAGGTACCCTCTGGCCCCAACCAACCCATCAATGGGATTGGTGTGCTCCAGCGCAACCAGTGCCATTTGGGATGAGGATCGGCATGCATCGGAATCGTATGAGTACATGTGGCGCCTGTGCTAACCCATTAACGGGGCTCTTTATGTTCCTGAACGGAGATTCAGATTTTGATCCAGGTGAGGTGTGATTGGTACAATCAAATGTTTCCCAAAAGTTACATGGATCAATAACAAAAGCTACCTACACTCACCTTGAATCCAGTCGGGCACCAGTCAACAAACGTGATTGAGCGCTTGGTCTTGATGGTGGCGATGGCGGCGTTGACATCCTTTGGCACCACGTCTCCTCGGTACAGCATGCAGCACGCCATGTACTTGCCCTGGCGGGGGTCACACTTCACCATCTGGTTAGCAGGTTCAAAGCAGGAGTTGGTGATCTCCGACACCGAGAGTTGCTCGTGGTAAGCTTTCTCAGCCGATATAAGGGGCGCGTAGGTTAACAATGGAAAATGGATGCGGGGATAGGGGACCAGGTTGGTTTGGAACTCAGTCAGGTCCACATTGAGGGCACCATCGAACCGGAGTGAGGCTGTGATGGATGACACTATCTGTGCCATGAGACGGTTGAGGTTGGTGTAAGTCGGTCTCTCGATGTCAAGGTTACGCCGACAGACATCGTAAATGGCCTCATTGTCCACCATGAAGGCACAGTCAGAGTGCTCCAGGGTGCAGTGGGTGACGAGCACAGCATTATATGGCTCGACCACCGCAGTGGAAATCTGGGGAGCAGGGTAAATGGCAAACTCCATCTTGGATTTCTTCCCGTAGTCGACGGAGAGTCTCTCCATCAGGAGGGAAGTAAAACCCGAGCCCGTGCCACCCCCAAAACTGTGGAAGATGAGGAAACCCTGGAGTCCGGTGCATTGATCAGCCTGTGGGTAAACAAAGGAGAAAAGATTAAAATGGAGCAAGGAATTACAACCAGTATCAAAGAACAGTCATCAACCGTTGGCAAAGAGCAGCAAGAGGTGGCGAGATGGATGATTGGTGTCTGGCAGGAGAGAGTTAGGGGGAGGGAGAGTGGATCTCAGGGTGGAAAAGCAGTGGTGTTGTTGAGAGTAAGGTTTAGCCTTGGGTGCCATGTCCCAGCTGCCTTTTGTACATGTTGATCAGGGGAATATTGGAGTGAAATCAATTTTTGTGATAGACGAGAGACTGAGTGGGATTTGTACACATGGGCATGAATAAGATTTCATTTCCACCAAGGCATTGGGAAAATGTGATGGTGAAATGTGAGAGTGGTAAATGATGATATGGGTATTCTGTGCAGCTGGGAGTTGCCAATGTCCCTGTTAAACAACGTACCACTTTCCGTATGCGATCCAAGACCAGATCCACAATTTCCTTTCCGATGGAGCAGTGGCCCCGTGCATAGTTATTCGCCGCATCCTCCTTGCCTGTGATGAGCTGCTCCGGGTGAAAGAGCTGGCGGTAGGTGCCGGTGCGGACCTCATCTGTGGACAGGGAGCAAAAATTAAGCAACAGGGACAAAGACCTTTCCAGCACATTTGATGCCTGCAGACTGTATTTCACTGAGATTTGAAAGAAAGCTGGCTGACTGAAGGACCAAAAAATTCCTTACCAATCACGGTGGGCTCCAGATCTACAAACACAGCTCGTGGGATGTGTTTCCCCGCCCCTGTCTCACTGAAGAAGGTGTTGAAGGAGTCGTCACCACCTCCGATGGTCTTGTCACTGGGCATCTGCCCATCGGGCTGGATTCCATGCTCCAGGCAATATAACTCCCAGCAAGCGTTACCGAGCTGCACTCCCGCCTGGCCAAGGTGGATTGAAAGACACTCACGCTAAAGAGAGGAGAAAGAAGATCTAATTATTTTATGAGGACAATGTTTTATACAGTCAGTATAGCTGGAAGGAGAGAGATGTGCGCGAGGCAACAAATTCACACACAATGGATTTCCTGCATTCAGTGTGAATCCTGCCTAGTAATTGATTGTTCCCTGCGCTTTCTGCATAACTTAATTGAAAGTGAAAGTCACCATCGTCCCTGAGGACCAATAGGCATTTCTCCCCTTGAGAGAGAGAGAACTCACTGGTGGTGATTTAACCTGGGGCTCCCAGGCGAGGAACAAGTTTGAGAAGGCAGGGCCTTCATTCCACCCTCAATGAACGCCTTGCTTCATTGTCGATCACTCCACGACTTCCATAGATTGTTCTGGTCTTTCCTTTGCGGAGAGATCACTCCCATGAGACTCCCTTTTCCTCATTGCATATCCATAACCTTGTTTATCTGCTGGATACCATGGGTGGGATTCTCCGACCCCACGCCAGGTCGGAGAATTGCCGGGGGCTGGCGTGAATCCCGCCCCCGCTGTGTCCCGAGGTCTCCGCCACCAGAGATTCGGCGGGAACCGAGCCGCAAAGGTTAACGGGGGCGGAAATCACGCCGCGCCGGTCGGCGGGCCCACCCCCGCCGATTCTCCGGTCTGCGATGGGCCGAAGTCCCTCTGCTGGAATACCTGTCCCGCCAGCGTGGATTAAACCACTTTTTGAACGGCAGGACAAGGCGGCGCGGGCAGGTTCCGAGGTCCTGGGGGGGGGGCATGCGTCGCCCGGCGAAGACCTTTCGGCCCCGGCTGGCGTGGGGCCAAAGGCCTTTCCCGCCAGCAAACCACTCCGGCGCGGGCCTAGCCCCTCAAGGTGAGGGCTTGGCCCCTAAATGTTCGGCGACTTCCGCCCCTTTGGGGAGGCCCGACACCGGAGTGGTTCCTGCCACGCCATTACGCCAGAACCCCCCGCCCCGCCGGGTAGGGGAGAATCCTGTCCCATATCTCCCCACATATTCCCTCTCCCACATTTGGATGTCACTCATGATGTTGAGCTTTCTTTCCTTGCGGACGATCTCTCTCCCACTCAGTTCTGATTCCTCATTCACCTTCCATTGCTACTCCTCCTGTGAATTTCCTCTTTCTCCCAGTTGATTTCCCTTTTCAAATGAATTCCCAGTCTATCTGATGTATCCACCATCCCAGTAATTTCTCACTTTCATAGTGTGCTTTCCTGTGGATTCCTTTGGCTTGATCAAAATCAATCTGCCAATGGAGTTTCCCTGCAGCCACTCACCATGATCACCTTCTTCTCTTACAGTTCCTGAGAATGAGGCGTGTGTTGATGTTGGCGCTATTTATACTGCGCACTCGGAGCATTCTAATTAGCTGAACTGCTCTCTGATTGGTCCCTGAGAACAAAACACGATGGTTGCTCAGGGATACCATAATAACAAAGGCTGGATGATGCTCAGCGCTGATTGTTTCTTTGCGCAAATGGCGGAACAAATGTTTCACGACATTCTGTTATCAGCGGAGATCTAGGCAACGGCGCGGCGCCATCTTTGTTGAACAAGTATCCTTTGGTCAAACTGTGTTAATAAAACATAATAAGAATAATTTTTATTGTCATAAGTAGGCTTACACTTACACTGCAATGAAGTTACTGTGAAAATCCCCTAGCCGCCATATTCCGGTGCCTGTTTGGGTACATGGAGGGTGAATTCAGAATGTCCAAATTGCCTAACAACACATCTTTTGAGACTTGTGGGAGGAAACTGGAGCACCCGGAGGAAACCCATGCAGACACAGGGAGAACATGCAAACTCCGCACAGACAGTGACCCAAGCTGATTTGATTTGATTTGATTTATTATTGTCACAATGTATTAGTATACAGTGAAAAGTATTGTTTCTTGCATGCTGTACAAACAATGCATACCGTACATAGGGAAGGAAGGAGAGACTGCAGAATATAATGTTACAGTTATAGCAAGGTGCAGAGAAAAGATCAACTTAATGCGCAGTAGGTCCATTCGAAAGTCTGATGGCTGCAGGGAAGAAGCTGTTCTTGAGTCGGTTGGTACGTGACCTCAAACATTGGTATCTTTTTCCTGACGGAAGAACGTGGAAGAGACAATCCATCAATCAAAGCCACATCAATGAAAACCACATCCATCAGACCCAATTCATCGTCATTGATCAGTCACACTCAAGAGGTTTAACCATCTCAATCACAATCCCAACAAGAACATTCATTCTCCTTTCAAGTTCCATATAATCTATCATTGTTACACTTTAATAGATGCTAGCTGTAAAATTCAAAACATACAACCTACAAAATCACACGTTAAGTTCCAGAAGGGTCAATTTATATACTCGTCATACCTTGTGCAGAACAGTGTTACATAGTGTAGACTAGTGTTACATAGTGCGGACTAGTGTTACATAGTACGGACCAGTCTTACATAGTGCAAGCCAGCATTAAGTTCTTTATGCAGAGGGTGGTGTGTGCCTGGAACGCATTGCCGGCGGAGGTGGTAGAGGCGGGCACGATAGCGTCATTTAAGATGTATCTAGACAGATACATGAATGGGCAGGGAGCAGAGGGATACAGAGCCTTAGAAAATAGGCCACAGTTTTAGATCGAGGATCTGGATCGGCGCAGGCTTGGAGGGCCGAAGGGCCTGTTCCTGTGCTGTAATTTTTCTTTGTTCTTCTTTGTTCTTTATTACATAGTGCAGAATAGTGATACCGAGTGCAGACTAGTGTTACATAGTGCAGACTAGTGTCACTAAGTACAGAATAGTGTTACGTAGTGCAGACGAGTGTTACATAGTGCAGAATAGTGTTATATAGTACAGGCCTGTGCTACACAGTGCAGACTAACCTTACATAGTGCAAGATAGTGTTACAAAGAACAACAAAGAACAAAGAAATGTACAGCACGGTTACATAGTACAGGCCACTGTTACATAGTGCAGACTAGTGTAACATAGTGCAGAATAGTGTTACATAGTGAAGACTAGAGTTACATAGTGCAGTCTAGTGTTACATAGTGCAGAATAGTGTTACATATTGTAGGTTAGTGTTACCTAGTGCATGATGTGGAGATGCCGGCGTTGGACTGGAGTGAGAACAGTAAGATGTCTTACATCACCAGGTTAAAGTCCAACAGGTCTGTTTTCGAATCACTAGCTTTTGGAGCACAGCTCCTTCCTCAGGTAAATGAAGCGGTGGGTTCCAGAAACATATATATAGACAAAGTCAAAGATGCAAAACAATACTTTGAATGAGAGTCTTTGCAGGTAATTAAGTCTTTATAGGTCCAGATGGAGTGACTGGAGAGAGGGATAATCACAGCCAGGACAGTTGGTAGGATTTCGCAAGCCCAGGCCAGATGGTGGGGGATGAATGTAATGCGACATGAATCCAAGGTCCCGGTTGAGGCCGTACTCATGTGTGCGGAACTTGGCTATAAATTTCTGCTCGGCGGTTCTGCTTTGTCACGCGCCCTGAAGGCCGCCTTGGAGAAGGCTTGTCCGAAGATCAGAGGCTGAATGCCCTTGACTGCTAAAGTGTTCCCCGACTAGAAGGGAACATTCCTGCCTGGCGATTGTTGCGCGATGTCCGTTCATCCATTTTCGCAGCGTCTGCATGGTCTCGCCAATGTACCACGCCTTGAGACATCCTTTCCTGCAGCATATGGAATAGACAACGTTGGCCGAGTCGCACGAGTATGAACCTGGTGGGTGGTGTTCTCACGTGTAATGGTGGTACCCCTGTACACACCCATGTCAGCTTCAACGGGGCCGAGGTGGAGATGGTTAGCAGTTTCAAATTCCTAGGCGTACACATCTCCAAGAATCTGTCCTGGTCCATTCACGTCGACGCTACCACCAAGAAAGCACAACAGCGCCTATACTTCTAAGGAAACTAAGGAAATTCGGTATGTCCACATTAATTCTTACCAACTATTACAGATGCACCATAGAAAGCATCCTATCTGGCTGCATCACAGCCTGGTATGGCAACTGCTTGGCCCAGGACCGCAAGAAACTTCAGAGAGTCGTGAACACAGCCCAGTCCATCACACAAACCTGCCTCCCATCCATTGACTCCATCTACACCCCCCGCTGCCTGGGGAAAGCGGGCACCATAATCAAAGACCCCTCCCACCCGGCTTACTCACTCTTCCAACTTCTTCCATCGGGCAGGAGATACAAAACTCTGAGAACGCGCACAAACAGACTCAAAAACAGCTTCTTCCCTGCTGTTACCAGACTCCTAAACAACCCTCTTGTGAACTGACCTCATTAACACTACACCCCTGTATGCTTCATGCAATGCTGATGCTTATGTAGTTACATTGTGTACCTTGTGTTGTATTTTCTTTTATTTCCTTTTCTTTTCATGTACTTAGGGAGGCACAACAGAAATTCATCCCAAGGAGGAGGAAACATGCTAAGGGGAGGACAAGGCATCCATGGCTGACGAGGGATGTCAAGGACAACATAAAAGGCGAAAGAAAAAGCATACAAAGTGGTGAGGATTAGTGGGAAAACAGAGGAATAGGAAGCCTTTAAAAGCAAGCAGAGGACAACTAAAAAAGCAGTAAGGGGGGAGAAGATGAAGTATGAGTGAAAGCTAGCTAGTAATAAAGGAAGATAGGAAAATATTTTTTCAATATATAAAAGGTAAGAGAGAGGCAAAAATAGACATTGGACCACTATAAAATGTGGCTGGAGAAGTAATAATAGGAAACAAAGAAATAGCAGATGAACTGAATAGTTACTTGAAAATGAAAATTGCTTACTGTCACAAGTAGGCTTCAAATGAAGTTATGGTGAAAAGCCCCTAGCCACCACATTCCGGCGCCTGCTCAGGGAGGCTGGTACGAGAATTGAACCATGCTGCTGGCCTGCCTTGGTCTGCTTTCAAAGCCAACAATTTAGCCCTGTGCTAAACCAGCCCCTACATTGCATCAGTCTTCACGGTGGAAGACACCAGTGGGATGCCAGAGCTCCAGGAGAACCAGGGGACAGAGGTGAGTGCAATGACCATCACTAAGGAGGAAAGTTCTGGGGAAACTGAAAGGTCTGAAGGTGGATAAGTCACCTGGACCGATGGACTGCACCCCAGTGTCCTAAAAGAGATAGCTGAGGAAATTGTGGAGGCATTAGTGATGATCTTTCAGGAATCACTGGAGGCAGGAAGGGTTCCAGAGGACTGGAAGGTGGCTATGTAACACCACTGTTTAAGAAGGGAGGGAGGCAGAAGACGGTAAATTATAGGACGGTTAGCCTGACTTCGGTCATTGGTACGACTTTAGAATCCATTATTAAAGATGAGATTGCAAAGCACTAGGAAGTGCATGGTAAAATAGGACTGAGTCAGCACGGCTTTGTCAAAGGGAGGTCGTGTCTGACAAATCTGTTAGAGTTCTTTGAGGAGGTAACAAGCAAGTTAGACAAAGGAGATTTATTTAGATTTCCAGAAGGCCTTTGACAAGGTGCCGCATAGGAGACTGTTAAATAAGTTAGAAGAGCTCATGGTGTTCAGAGTAAGATCCTGGCATGGATAGAGGATTGGCTGACTGGCAGAAGGCAGGGAGTGGGGATAAAGGGGTCTTTTTCAGGATGGCAGCTGGTGACTAATGGTGTGCCTCAAGGGTCTGGAAGAAGGTACTGAAGGCACTGTTGCTAAGTTTGCAGATGATACAAAGATCTGTAGAGGGACAGGTAGTATTGAGGAAGTAAGGGGACTGCAGAAGGACTTGGACAAGCTAGGAGAGTGGGTAATGAAGTGGCAAATGAAATACAATGTGGAAAAGTGTGAGGTTATGCACTTTGGCAGGAGGAATTTTGACATAGACTATTTTCTAAATGGTGAAATGCTTCGGAAAGCAGAAGCACAAAGGGACTTGGGAGTCCTTGTTCACAATTCTCTTAAGGTTAATGTGCAGGTTCAGTCGGCAGTTAAGATGGCAAATGAAATGATAGCATTCATGTCAAGAGGGCTAGAAAACAAGACCAGGGATGTACTTCTGAGGCTGTAAAAGGCTTTGGTCAGACCCCATTTGGAGTATTGTGAGCAGTTTTGGGCCCCATATCTAAGGAAGGATGTGCTGGCCTTGGAAAGGGTCCAGACAAGGTTCACAAGAATGATCCCTGGAATGAAGAACTTGTACTATGAGGAACGTTTGTGGACTCTGGATCTCGTTGGAGTTTAGAAGGATGAGAGGGGATCTTATTGAAACTAACAGGATACTGCGTGGCCTGGATAGAGTGGACGTGGAGAGGATGTTTCCACTTGTAGGAAAAACTAGAACCAGAGGACACCATTTCAGACTAAAGGGACGATCCTTTAAAACAGAGATGAGGAGGAATTTCTTCAGCCAGAGGGTGGTGAATCTGTGGAACACTTTGCCGCAGAAGGCTGCAGAGGTCAATTCACTGAGTGTCTTTAAGACAGAGATAGATAGGTTCTTGATTAATAAGGGGATCCGGGGTTATGGGGAGAAGGCAGGAGAATGGGGATGAGAAAATATCAGCCATGATTGAATGGCGGAGCAGACCCAATGGGCCAAGTGGCCTAATTCTGCTCCTATGTCTTATGGTCTCATCCAATCCCATGTCGGTGATCTGGCACGTCTTGCAGAGATCGCCATGGCAGGATTGTGTGGTGTGGTGTGGTGGTCGCTTTTTCTGAAGGCTGGGTAGTTTGCTGCAAACGTGCCAGATCATCGACATGGGTACCACCATTACACGTGAGAACACCACCCACCAGGTAAGTGGTACATAAACATGCGACTCGGCCAACGTTGTTTACCTCATACGCTGCAAGAAAGGATGTCCTGAAGTGTGGTACATTGGCGAGACCATGCAGATGCTGCAACAATGGATGAACGGACATCATGTGACAATCGCCAGGCAGGAATGTTCCCTTCCAGTCGGGGAACACTTCAGCAGTCAAGAGCATTCAGCCTCTGATTTTCGGGGAAGCGTTCTCCAAGGCGGCCTTCAGGACGCGCAACAACACAGAATCGCCGAGCAGAAACTTATAGCCAAGTTCCGCACACATGAGTACGGCCTCAACCGAGACCTTGGATTCATGTCGCATTACATTCACCCCACACTATCTGGCCTGGGCCTGCGAAATCTTACCAACTGAGTGCTGAATTTGTGTGCATTAGAGTGTTAAAGTGAGAGTTTGGCGACTGAGGGAGTTAGGTGAGGAGGGAGCCATTTGCTACTTTCATTTCATTCCCTACATTTCCTCAAAGAGAGTGCAGCTGACTGGGAGCAGAGTCGGAGGGCGGAGGTCCAGTTGATTCACAGGGCAGCTACATTCTGTAAGGTAAGAGTTGTTTGTTTTTATTGTTTTTTTAAAATAAAATTATTTTAATTTTATTTTTGTGTTTGTTTTGTTTTTTGGGGGCCGCAAGCTATCTTTGCATCATTTAGCAGAATCACTAATTTTAGAGGGTTCACTTGGGAGAGTAGCAGCAGTATATTTATAATTTTTGAGGG
This sequence comes from Scyliorhinus torazame, assembly GCF_047496885.1. Taxonomy (NCBI): domain Eukaryota; kingdom Metazoa; phylum Chordata; class Chondrichthyes; order Carcharhiniformes; family Scyliorhinidae; genus Scyliorhinus; species Scyliorhinus torazame. The sequence continues at coordinate 32,121,321 of NC_092728.1, read as the reverse complement.
CCAAACGGGTGTTTAATTTTTTTCCCCCTTTAAATCTCTTTGGGAGTTCTGATCAGAGGGGATAGAGGCAGGGCAGTTGCATGCTCCTCCTGGAGGATGTGGGTGGTGAGGGTGTCCCCGCTGACTACCCCTGCAGGAAATGCACCCAACTCCAGCTCCTCAGAGACCATGTTAGGGAACTGGAGCTACAGCTGGATGAACTTTGGATCATCCAGGAGGCAGGTGGGGTGATAGAGAGGAGTTACACACCCAAGGTGCAGGACAAGAGTAGCTGGGTTACAGTCAGGGGAAGGAAAACGAACGGGCAGACAGTTCAGGGATCCCCCATGGCCGTTCCCCTTCAAAACAAGTATACCGTTTTGGATGCTGTTGGGGGGGTGACCTACCGTGGAAAGGCGGCCAGGTCTTTGGCACTGAGTCTGGCTCTGTGGCTCAGAAGGGAAGGGGGGAAAATAGAAAAGCAATAGCGATAGGAGACTCAATGGTTAGGGGAATAGAAAGGAAATTCTGTGGTCGCGATCGAGACTCCCGGAAGGTATGTTGCCTCTCGGGTGCCAGGGACAGGGATGTCTCGGATCGCATCTACAGGATTCTTAAGGGGGAGGGCGAGCAACCAGAAGTCGTGGTGCACATAGGAACCAACGACATAGCTAAGAAAAGGGATGAGGATCTAAAAAGCTAAAGAGCAGGACAAGCAGAGTAGTGATCTCAGGATTGCTACCGGTGCCACATGCAAGTGAGGCAAGGAACAGAGAGCAGCTGAACACATGGTTACAGGGCTGGTGCAGGAGGGAAGGCTTCAGATATCCTGGGTGGGAGGTTTGCTAGAGCTCTTCGGGAAGGTTTAAACTAGTTTGGCAGGGGGATGGGAACCAGAGCTATGGATCAGAGGATAGGATAGCTGTTGAACATGCAGAAATAGTATGCCGCGAGTCTGTGAGGAAGGATAGACAGTTGATAGGGTAAAGTTGCACTCAGTGGAATGGGTTAAAGTGTGTCTGTTTCAATGCAAGGAGTGTCAGGAACAAGGGAGATGAACTTAGAGCATGGATCAGTACTTGGAATTACGATGTTGTGGCCATTATGGAGACATGGATTTCACAGGGGCAGGAATGGTTGTTAGATGTTCTGGGGTTTAGATGTTTTCAGAAGAATAGAGAGGGAGGTACGGGCAGCATGGTAGCATTGTGGATAGCTCAATTGCTTCACAGCTCCAGGGTCCCAGGTTCGATTCCGGCTTGGGTCACTGTCTGTGCGGAGTCTGTACATCCTCCCCGTGTGCACGTGGGTTTCCTCCGGGTGCTCCGGTTTCCTCCCACAGTCCAAAGATGTGCAGGTTAGGTGGATTGACCATGGTAAATTGCCCTTAGTGTCCAAAATTGCCCTTAGTGTTGGGTGGGGTTACTGGGTTATGGGGATAGGGTGGAGGTGTGGACTTTGGGTAGGGTGCTCTTTCCAAGAGCCGGTGCAGACTCGATGGGCCGAATGGCCTCCTTCTGCACTGTAAATTCTATGATAAAAGAGGAGGGGGCGTGGCACTGTTAATTGGGAAGCGCACCACAGCTGCAGAAAAGGAGGTAGTTGAGGAGGGTTTGTCTACTGAGTCTTTATGGGTGGAAGTCAGAAACAAGAAAGGAGCAGTCACTTTATTGGAAGTTTTCTATAGACTCCCCAATAGCAGCAGAGAGACAGAGAAACAGATTGGGCGGCAGATCTTGGAAAGGTGCAGAAGTAATAGAGTTGTTGTCATGGTTGACTTAAACTTCCCTAATATTGACTGGAACCTCCTTAGTGCAAATGGTTTGGATGGAACAGATTTTGTCAGGTGTCTACAGGAAGGTTTCCTGACTCAATTTTCATGCGAGAGTGCCTTTAAGAAATGGGTGTTTATTACTGCAGTGATGTCAGAGTGCGGGTGGAACTGGGCATCTGTCAGCTTTTAGTTTCCCTTTGAGAAAAGCTTGGGTGTGTCTGTGTTTTTTTTGGTTTCATTTCAGTGTTGGAGATGCAGTCAGCCACAGAAGGTGTAATGTTGTTCCCTCTGTCATGTAAAGATTATCTCTTGATCATTTGGTGAATTCAGATTGATAACTGTTCTCAGTAGTGAATTTAAACCTGATATGCTTCTGTTAAAAGGTTATTTTTATGACTTATGGATGTTAAATGGAAAGTAAGGATTACTTAGTGTTGTATTTTTGGGGCCGTATTTGAATTGATGGTTGCTCAGATGATCACTGTATGTTTTAAAAAGGTTAACTTGAGTTCATAGAATAAACATTGTTTTGCTTTAAAAAATACTTTTCAATTTCTGCTGTACCACATCTGTAGAGTGGGCCGTGTGCTCCCCATACCACAATCTAGTAAAAGTTGTGGGTCAGGTGAACTCCATGATACACTTTGGGGTTCTCTAAAATCTGTCCCATAATAAATTGGGGGCTCATCCGGGATAAAAGTCTATCGGATTGGCTTAATAAACTTAAAGACAGTGAGGGGTGAGCATATTGTGGTTGCTTTTCAGGTGTGGTATTTCAGTTTAAGTAGGGAGTGTGTTGTGGACAATGGCTCTTTCAGAGGCTCTGAAATTTTTGGGGGTGGAGACGGTCACAAGCAGTACCTTACGGACAGGGACTAAAAGCAGGCTGTTAGATTTGGCAAAAGCATTGCAGCTAAGATTACCTGACAAAATGCGGAAAGATGAGATATTATGGCGGTGGCTAAGCATTTAAAGTTCCCTGAGATACAGTCTGACTCATTGGAAATGGCAAAAATTCAGTTACAAATTAAACAAATGGAACATGAGAAAGAATTAAAGCAGCTTGAATACGAAAGAGATAGTGAGGAAAAAGAAAGAGAGAGAGAGTTTGAACTTCGGAAAATGACCATGAAACATGACAGTCAGTTACAATTGGCGGATGTAAAGGGAAATGTACAGTTTGATATTGAGGATAAAGAGAAAGAGGGTCAAAGTCGAAGGCTTGGTGGGGATCTATTTAAATATATCCAAGCATTGCCAAGGTTTGACGAGAAGGAGGTAGGCGCCTTTTTCATTTCATTTGAGAAGGTGGCTAAACAAATGAAATGGCCATAGAAAATGTGAGTATTGATGTGTTGGGTGCTCTGCTACACAGACGAACCAACACGGTTGCGAATGGTACAACTCAGTTTTATTACTAACATTTATTTACAGGGGTAAACTGATTACTGAGGTTCGATCATAACCCTAGAATCTGTGGACCTATTACTAATACAATCTTGTAGTGGCACTCAGCACATGGTGGATGTCTGAATGGCTTTATGATTTCATAGAATTTTCAGCGCAGAAGGAGGCCATTCGGCCCATCGAGTCTGCACCGGCTCTTGGAAAGAGCACCCTACCCAAGGTCAACACCGGCACCCTATCCCCATAACCCCACCCAACACTAAGGGCAATTTTGGACACTAAGGGCAATTTATCCTGGCCAATCCACCTAACCTGCACATCTTTGGACTGTGGGAGGAAACCGGAGCACCCGGAGGAAACCCACGCACACACGGGGAGGATGTGCAGACTCCGCACAGACAGTGGCCCAAGCTGGAATCGAACCTGGGATCCTGGAGCTGTGAAGCAATTGTGCTATCCACAAGGCTACCGTGCTGCCCTAAGTTCTTCTGTGAGTTCTGTGCCCTGAGCTGTCTCCTGCTGGACTGCGTGGGAAGTGTTGTGTTCCCTGTTTTGTAGTGTGTTTGCTCTTGCCTGTGATTGGCTGTGGTGTTGTGTGTGTGTTGATTGGTCCGTTGATCTGTCCATCAGTATGTATGTATGTTTGCACCATGATGTTTACCTGACTATCATGACAGGTATTACTGATTCAAACAAAGCTGGTAGATAGGGCCAGTGAAGTGTTTGCATCACTACCGGAGGAGGTATCTGGGACATATGAGAAGGTGAAAAAAACCCATCTTAGGTGCATATGAACTATTGCCTGAAGCCTACAGACAAAGGTTTAGAAATGAAAGGAATGAATTTGGTCAAACATTCGTGGAGTTTGAAAGGATCAAACAGAGTAATTTTGATAGGTGAATCAGGGCTTTGAAAATAGACCAAACGTATGAAGCTCTCAGAGAAATTCTACTTTTGGAGGAGTTTAAAAATTCAATTCCTGATGTAGTGAGAACTCATGTGAAAGAGCAGAGGGTTAAAACTGCGAGATTAGCAGCAGAAATGGCAGATGATTATGAATTAGTTCAGAAATCAAAGCTTGGTTTCCGACTTCAGTTTCAGCCTGTGAGGGATAGAAACTGGGGACATGAGAAATGCTCAAGTGGTAGAGGCAAAGGTGATCTGATGGGAGATAATAAAGAGAGTGTTCCTCAGATTAAAAAATAAATCCAGGAGGGTGGAAGAGAAATGCAAAGTTTCAAATGTTTTCACTGTAATAAACTAGGCCATGTAAAGTCACAGTGTTGGTGGTTGAAGAAGCGCACTGGGAAGGCTGATGTGGTAAAACAGGATAAGACAGTGGGGGTTGTTAAAGTGGTAAAGGAAAGTCCAAGTGAAGCAAAGGAGGTGCAAAAGATTGTACAGCCTGATCAAGAGGTGATTGATAAGAAGGTGCCAGATTTCTTTAAAGAATTTACTTGTGTGGGTAAAGTTTACTCATGTGTATCAGGAGGAGCAGGTAAAGAAGTCACAATTTTAAGAGATACCGGAGCTATTCAATCTTTAATGGTAAGAAATGAGGAGTTACGTAGTCTGGGAAGAATATTGCCAGAAAAGGTGGTAATATGTGGAATTCAGGGTGAGAGGAGTAGTGTTCCATCATATAAGGTAAGGTTGGAAAGTCCAGTGAAGAGTGGTGAAGTGGTAGTAAGAGTAATAGAGAAACTATCTTGTCCAGGAATACAGTTTATCTTGGGTAATGATATAGCTGTATTGCTGGATCATTGGAGTGATGCCTACTGTGGTTGATAAGCCAGTGGAAAATCAGACAACTGAAGTGTTGAAGGACGAATATCCTGGGATTTTTCCGGATTGTGTAGTAACAAGTTCACAAAGTCACAGGTAAAGACAAGAGGAGAAATCAAAGAGTGAAGATCAAGTTGAAGTTCAATTATCAGAAACGATTTTTGGTCAAAAAGTTGTCAAAAGGTTGAAAAAGAACAAGAACAGATGAAGGATGAGGCTGAAATTTTTAGTTCAGGAAAATTGGCGGAGTTACAACAGAAAGATATAGAAATAAAATGGATGTATCAGAAAGCATATATGGAAGAGGAATCTGAGTGTATATATAGAGTGTTATTACCGTAAAAGTGATGTCTTGATGAGAAAATGGAGACCTTTTCATATGCAGGTGGATGAAAAGTGGGCAGAGGTTCATCAAGTAGTATTGCCGGTGGGGTATAGAAAGGAGGTGTTGCGAGTTGCACATGAGGTACCAGTGGGAGGTTATTTGGGAGTGAGGAAATCTCAAGCTAAAATCCAGAAACATTTTTATAGGCCTGGACTACATAAATATGCAGTTACATTTTGTCAATCATGTCACACATGTCAAGTGATAGGGAAACCTCAAGCAGTGATAAAACCAGTGCCCTTAATACCCATTCCAGCATTTGAGGAACCTTTTACAAGGGTCCTAATTTATTGAGTAGGACCGCTTCCTAAAACAAAAAGTGGGAATCAATATCTTTTGTCGATAATGGATGTGTCTACTAGGTTTCCAGAGGCCATTCCAGTACGTAATATTACGGCGAAAATTACTGTGGAGGAGTTGCTTAAATTCTTTACTAGATGTGAACTACCCACAGAAATAGAATCTGATCAAGGATCGAATTTTATCTCAAGGTTATTCAAAGAAGTTATGGACAGCTTTGGAATAAAACAATTTAAATCAACTGCGTACCATCCAGAAACGCAGGGAGCGTTAGAAAGGTGGCATCAGACATTAAAGACAATGTTGAGGGCTTATTGTCAATATTATTCAGAGGATTGCGATAAAGGAATTCAGTTTGTACTGTTTGCAATTAGGGATGCACCTAATGAGTCAATCAAATTCAGTCCTTTTGAACTAATTTTTGGTCATGAGGTAAGAGGGCCACTTAAATTGATTAATGAAAAATTGGTGAATGTGAAATAGGAAATTACATTATTGGATTACGTGTCAAATTTTAGGGAACGATTGGCAGGTGAATTGGCTGGACAACATTTAAAAGTTGCAGAACATGTGATGAAACGGGTATCAGACAAGAAATCCAAAGTTCGTAGTTTTGCCAGTGGAGATAAAGTTTTAGTATGATTACCAGTGGTGGGTGAACCTTTAAAAGCTAGGTTTTGTGGTCCTTTTCAGATTGAAAGGAAATGAAGTGAGGTAAATTATGTGGTAAGAACGCCAGATAGAAGGAAATCTCACCGAGTGTGTCATGTGAATATGCTGAAAAGGTACTTTGAAAGGGAAGGAGAGAAAAATGAGGAGGTTTTAATGATTATAACTCAAAGTGACGAACTAAATCCAGATGACTGTGAATTTGAAATACCTCAAATTAAATAGGAAAATGAGGATGTTCTTAAAAATTGTGACAAATTGTTGAGTTACCTTCCAGAGGAAAAACAAACTGACTTGAAAGAGTTATTGATATCACATGGGCAAGTTTGTGGAGATAAATTGGGAAGTACTAAAATGGCTGTACATGACGTAGTTCTGGGAAATGTTGTTCCAATCAAACAATATCCATATAGACTTAACCCTTTAAAATTGGCACAGGTTAACAAAGAGATTGAGAGTATGCTTAAAAACTGCATAATTGAAGTGGGTTGCAGCCAATGGAGCTCATCCATAGTGATGGTACCTAAACCAGACGGTACCCAACGGTTGTGGGTGGACTAAGGAAAGGTTAATGCAGTTACAAGAATGGGCTCTTATCCTATCCCATGTTTGGAGGATTGCATTGTGAAGGTGGGACAATCAGCTTTTATTTCCAAACTGGATTTATTTGAAGGTTACTGGCAGCTACCTTTATCCGAAAGGGCGAAGGAGATTTCAGCTTTTGTGACTCCAGACGGTCTATACCAATTCAAGGTATGCAATTTGGCATGAAAAACGCTCCAGCCACATTTCAACCGTTAGCTAACAAAGTAATTTCAGGATTACCTAATTGTGCGGTATACATCGAGGATCTGGTAATTTTCAGCCAGACATGGAAAGAACATTTAAAACATCCGATGGAGTTATTCGATCGACTTCAGGAGGCGGGTTTGGTGATAAACCTATCCAAAAGTGAATTTGGAAAAACCCAAGTCACTTTCCTTGGCCATACAATCGGACAGGGTCAAATGGTCCCACGGAACATGAAAACAAAAGTTACTGGGGAGTTTCCAATACCCTCGACACAAAGGGAAATAATGCGATTTTTTGGCATGAGTGAATTTGATCGAACATTTGTGCCAAATTTTTGTAGCGTGGTTGCTCCACTGATGGACTTGCTGAATAAACGTTGAAAATTTCAGTGGACAGCGGAATTTCAACAGGCATTTGACTGCCTGAAAGCTGTCATAACCAATGCTCCTGTATTGGAGAATTACAAGGGACTCTGTGATCAGATTGAACTAAAGTATCTGACTTTAAAGAGACATGCCGAGGCTTAGAGAAATGGATGGCTCGTCCAGAGACTTTTTTGTTCCAAGAGACTGTCAATCGAGAAGTATTTCAGTTGGAGGAAGAAGAACAAAGAAAAATGGACTATATTATAATACCTGTTTGCGTGTGTTGTTTTTTTTAAAAACGAAAAGGTATATTTACTGTGTACATTTCTTAGTGGATGGTGCCAAAGTGAAAAAAGAAACCATCTTGAAGTTGATGGTTTATTTTTCTTGTTCAAAAAGACTGTCAATTGAGAGGGATTCCAGTTGGAGGAAGAAGAACAAGAAAAATGGACTGTATCATTATACCTGTTTGCATATGTTGTTTTTTGGAAACAAAAAAGTATATTTACTCTCTGCATTTCTTAAATTTTAGTGAAAAGGTGAAAAATGAAACCATCTTGAACTTGATGGTTTATTTTTTTCTCTTGGGAGGAGATGTCATGTGAGAGTGCCTTTAAGAAATGGGTGTTTATTACTGCAGTGATGTCAGAGTGTGGGTGGAGCTGGGCTGTCTGTCAGCTTTTAGTTTCACTTTGAGAAAAGCTGGGGTGTGTCTGTGTTTTTTTGGTTTCATTTCAGTGTTGGAGCTGCAGTCAGCCACAGAAGGCGTAATGTTGTTCCCTCTGCCATGTAAAGACTATCTCTTGTCGATTTCAGCGGGAGCGGAGCAGGCTAGTCAATTTCAGCGGGAGCACTGCGCAAGTGATTTCTGGGAGGTAAGTCTCTCCTTTAAAAACACTTGTCTTTGCAGGAGCAGGCCAGTCGATTTCAGCGGGAGCGGTGCGTTAGTGATTTCTGGGAGACCTTTACAGGAGCAGGCTAGTCAATTTCAGCGGGAGCAGTGCGCAAGTGATTTCTGGGAGGTAAGTCTCTCCTTTAAAAACACTTGTCTTTGCAGGAGCAGGCCAGTCGATTTCAGCGGGAGCGGTGCGTTAGTGATTTCTGGGAGACCTTTACAGGAGCAGGCTAGTCAATTTCAGCGGTAAACACTTACCTGGTCCCGTTTTCAGTCCTTCTTTGCTGTTTTTTTTAAATTTTAGTGTTTAAGGCGGGAACAGGAAGTTCGACCCGCGGACTTCTGGGAAGACCCTCACCAATAAATTCTGGTGGAGAGGAAACCCGAGACACTACACGTCTAGTGTCTCCCACCCGCCCTCCTCCTCTAACCTAATAATAAAACCCATTGGTGTGAGGTAAGTACCATATTTTATTATTATTATTATTTTTTAAAAAATTTAATTTAGTTGTTAGCCAGATCTTGGTAGAAAGTTAGAGGGATGGCAGGGAAGGGAGTGCAATGTTCCTCCTGCAGGATGTTTGAGGTGAGGGATGCCGTTAGTGTCCCTGCTGATTTTACCTGCAGGAAGTGCTGCCATCTCCAGCTCCTCCAAGACCGAGTTAGGGAACTGGAGCTGGAGTTGGAAGAACTTCGGATCATTCGGGAGGCAGAGGGGGTCATAGATAGCAGCTTCAGGGAATTAGTTACACCAAAGATTGGAGATAGATGGGTAACTGTAAGAGGGACTGGGAAGAAGCAGTCAGTGCAGGGATCCCCTGCGGTCGTTCCCCTGAGAAACAAGTATACCGCTTTGGATACTTGTGGGGGGGAAGACTTACCAGGGGTAAGCCATGGGGTATGGGCCTCTGGCACGGAGTCTGTCCCTGTTGCTCAGAAGGGAAGGGGGGAGAGCAGCAGAGCATTAGTAATTGGGGACTCGATAGTCAGGGGCACAGATAGGAGATTTTGTGGGAGTGTGAGAGACTCACGTTTGGTATGTTGCCTCCCAGGTGCTGATGTCTCGGATCGTGTTTTCCGGGTCCTTAGGGGGGAGGGGGAGCAGCCCCAAGTCGTGGTCCACATTGGCACTAACGACATAGGTAGGAAAGGGGACAAGGATGTCAGGCAGGCTTTCAGGGAGCTAGGATGGAAGCTCAGAACTAGAACAAACAGAGTTGTTATCTATGGGTTGTTGCCCGTGCCACGTGATAGTGAGATGAGGAACAGGAAGAGAGAGCAATTAAACACGTGGCTACAGGGATGGTGCAGGCGGGAGGGATTCAGATTTCTGGATAACTGGGGCTCTTTCTGGGGAAGGTGGGACCTCTACAGACAGGATGGTCTACATCTGAACCTGAGGGGCACAAATATCCTGGGGGGGGAGATTTGTTAGTGCTCTTTGGGGGGGGTTTAAACTAATGCAGCAGGGGCATGGGAACCTGGATTGTAGTTTTAGGGTAAGGGAGAATGAGAGTATAGAGGTCAGGAGCACAGATTTGACGTCGCAGGAGGGGGCCAGTGTTCAGGTAGGTGGTTTGAAGTGTGTCTACTTCAATGCCAGGAGTATACGAAATAAGGTAGGGGAACTGGCAGCATGGGTTGGTACCTGGGACTTCGATGTTGTGGCCATTTCGGAGACATGGATACAGCAGGGACAGGAATGGATGTTGCAGGTTCCGGGGTTTAAGTGTTTTAGTAAGCTCAGAGAAGGAGGCAAAAGAGGGGGAGGTGTGGCGCTGCTAGTCAAGAGCAGTATTACGGTGGCGGAGAGGATGCTAGATGGGGACTTATCTTCCGAGGTAGTATGGGCTGAGGTTAGAAACATGAAAAGAGAGGTCACACTGTTGGGAGTCTTCTATAGGCCTCCAAATAGTTCTAGGGATGTAGAGGAAAGGATGGCAAGGATGATCCTGGATAAGAGCGAAAGTAACAGGGTAGTTTCATAGATTATCATCGAATTTACAGTGCAGAAGGAGGCCATTCGGCCCATCGAGTCTGCACCAGCTCTTGGAAAGAGCACCCCACCCAAGGTCAACACCTCCACCCTATCCCCATAACCCAGTAACCCCACCCAACACTATGGGCAATTTTGGACACTAAGGGCAATTTAGCGTGGCCAATCCACCTAACCTGCACATCTTTGGACTGTGGGAGGAAACCGGAGCACCCGAAGGAAACCCACGCACACACGGGGAGGATGTGCAGATTCCGCACAGACAGTGACCCAAGCCGGAATTGAACCTGGGACCCTGGAGCTGTGAAGCAATTGTGCTAACCACTATGCTACCGTGCTGCCCACTAATTATTATAAGTTATTATGGGAGACTTTAACTTTCCAAATATTGAATGGAAAAGATATAGTTTGAGTACATTAGATGGGTCGTTTTTTGTACAGTGTGTGCAGGAGGGTTTCCTGACACAATATGTTGACAGGCCAACAAGAGGCGAGGCCACGTTGGATTTGGTTTTGGGTAATGAACCAGGCCAGGTGTTGGATTTGGAGGTAGGAGAGCACTTTGGGGACAGTGACCACAATTCGGTGACGTTTACGTTAATAGAACATAGAACATAGAAAATACAGCACAGAACAGGCCCTTCGGCCCACGATGTTGTGCCGAACCTTTGTCCTAGATTAATCATAGATTATCATTGAATTTACAGTGCAGAAGAAGGCCATTCGGCCCTTTGAGTCTGCACCAGCTCTTGGAAAGAGCACCCTACCCAAACTCAACACCTCCACCCAACACCAAGGGCAATTTGGACACTAAGGGCAATTTATCATTAGCCAATTCACCTAACCCGCACATCTTTGGACTGTGGGAGGAAACCGGAGCACCCGGAGGAAACCCACGCAGACACGGGGAGGACGTGCAGACTCCGCACAGACAATGACCCAAGCCGGAATCGAACCTGGGACCATGGATCTGTGAAGCAATTGTGCTAGCCACAATGCTACCGTGCTGCCCTTAAGAACAAATAAATCTACACTATATCATTTTCCCGTAATCCATGTACCTATCCAACAGCTGCTTGAAGGTCACTAATGTTTCCGACTCAACTACTTCCACAGGCAGTGCATTCCATGCCCCCACTACTCTCTGGGTAAAGAACCTACCTCTGATATCCCTCCTATATCTTCCACCTTTCACCTTAAATTTATGTCCCCTTGTAATGGTGTGTTCCACCTGGGGAAAAAGTCTCTGACTGTCTACTCTATCTATTCCCCTGATCATCTTATAAACCTCTATCAAGTCGCCCCTCATCCTTCTCCGCTCTAATGAGAAAAGGCCTAGCACCCTCAACCTTTCCTCGTAAGACCTACTCTCCATTCCAGGCAACATCCTGGTAAATCTTCTTTGCACCTTTTCCAGAGCTTCCACATCCTTCCTAAAATGAGGCGACCAGAACTGTACACAGTACTCCAAATGTGGCCTTACCAAAGTTTTGTACAGCTGCATCATCACCTCACGGCTCTTAAATTCAATCCCTCTGTTAATGAACGCGAGCACACCATAGGCCTTCTTCACAGCTCTATCCACTTGAGTGGCAACTTTCAAAGATGTATGAACATAGACCCCAAGGTCTCTCTGCTCCTCCACAATGCCAAGAACTCTACCGTTAACCCTGTATTCCGCATTCATATTTGTCCTTCCAAAATGGACAACCTCACACTTTTCAGGGTTAAACTCCATCTGCCACTTCTCAGCCCAGCTCTGCATCCTATCTATGTCTCTTTGCAGCCGACAACAGCCCTCCTTACTATCCACAACTCCACCAATCTTCGTATCATCTGCAAATTTACTGACCCACCCTTCAACTCCCTCATCCAAGTCATTAATGAAAATCACAAACAGCAGAGGACCCAGAACTGATCCCTGCGGTACACCACTGGTAACTGGAATCCAGGCTGAATATTTGCCATCCACCACCACTCTCTGACTTCTATCGGTTAGCCAGTTCGTTATCCAACTGGCCAAATTTCCCACTATCCCATGCCTCCTTACTTTGTGCAGAAGCCTACCATGGGGAACTTTATCAAATGCCTTACTAAAATCCATGTACACTACATCCACTGCTTTACCTTCATCCACATGCTTGGTCACCTCCTCAAAGAATTCAATAAGATTTGTAAGGCAAGACCTACCCCTCACAAATCCGTGCTGACTATCCCTAATCAAGCAGTGTCTTTCCAGATGCTCAGAAATCCTATCCTTCAGTACCCTTTCCATTACTTTGCCTACCACCGAAGTAAGACTAACTGGCCTGTAATTCCCAGGGTTATCCCTAGTTCCTTTTTTGAACAGGGGCACGACATTAATGATGGAAAGGGATATGTATACACCGCAGGGCAAGAGTTATAGCTGGGGGAAGGTCAATTATGATGCCATTAGACGTGACTTGTGGGGGATAAGGTGGAGAAGTAGGCTGCAAGTGTTGGGCACACTGGATAAGTGGAGCTTGTTCAAGGATCAGCTACTGCGTGTTCTTGATAAGTATGAACCGGTCAGGCAGGGAGGAAGGCGTCGAGCGAGGGAACCGTGGTTTACCAAAGAAGTGGAATCTCTTGTTAAGAGGAAGAAGGAGGCCTATGTGAAGATGAGGTGTGAAGTTTCAGTTGGGGCGATGGATAGCTACAAGGTAGCGAGGAAGGATCTAAAGAGAGAGCTAAGACGAGCAAGGATGGGACATGAGAAGTATTTGGCAGGTAGGATCAAGGAAAACCCAAAAGCTTTCTATAGGTATGTCAGGAATAAGCGAATGACTAGGGAAAGTGTAGGACCAGTCAAGGACGGATGGGAAGTTGTGTGTGGAGTCTGAAGAGATAGGCGAGATACTAAATGAATATTTTTCGTCAGTATTCACTCAGGAAAAAGATAATGTTGTGGAGCAGAATGCTGAGACCCAGGCTAATAGAATAGATGGCATTGAGGTACGTAGGGAAGAGGTGTTGGCAATTCTGGACAGGCTGAAAATAGATAAGTACCCGGGACCTGATGGGATTTATCCTAGGATTCTCTGGGAGGCCAGGGAAGAGATTGCAGGACCTTTGGCTTTGATTTTTATATCATTGGCTACAGGAATAGTGCCAGAGGACTGGAGGATAGCAAATGTGGTCCCTTTGTTCTAATTGGGGAGCAGAGAAAACCCCGGCAACTATAGACCGGTGAGCCTCATGTCTGTAGTGGGTAAAGTCTTGGAGGGGATTATAAGAGACAAGATTTATAATCATCTAGATAGGAATAATATGATCAGGGATAGTCAGCATGGCTTTGTGAAGGGTAGGTCATGCCTCACAAACCTTATCGAGTTCTTTGAGAAGGTGACTGAACAGGTAGACGACGGTAGAGCAGTTGATGTGGTGTATATGGATTTCGGCAAAGCTTTTGATAAGGTTCCCCACGGTAGGCTTATGCAGAAAATACGGAGGCTGGGGATTGAGGGTGATTTAGAGATGTGGATCAGAAATTGGCTAGCTGAAAGAAGGTGGTGGTTGATGGGAAATGTTCAGAATGGAGTTCAGTTACAAGTGGAGTACCACAAGGGGGCGTTGCTGTTTGTCATTTTTATCAATGACCTAGAGGAAGGCGCAGAAGGGTGGGTGAGGAAATTTGCAGACGATACTAAAGTCGGTGGTGTTGTCGATAGTGTGGAAGGATGTAGCAGGTTACAGAGGGATATAGATAAGCTGCAGAGCTGGGCTGAGAGGTGGCAAATGGAGTTTAATGTAGAGAAGTGTGAGGTGATTCACTTTGGAAGGAATAACAGGAATGCGGAATATTTGGCTAATGGTAAAGTTCTTGGAAGTGTGGATGAGCAGAGGGATCTAGGTGTCCATGTACATAGATCCCTGAAAGTTGCCACCCAGGTTGATAGGGTTGTGAAGAAGGCCTATGGAGTGTTGGCCTTTATTGGTAGAGGGATTGAGTTCCGGAGTCAGGAGGTCATGTTGCAGCTGTACAGAACTCTGGTACGGCCGCATTTGGAGTATTGCGTACAGTTCTGGTCACCGCATTATAGGAAGGACGTGGAGGCTTTGGAGCGGGTGCAGAGGAGATTTACCAGGATGTTGCCTGGTATGGAGGGAAAATCTTATGAGGAAAGGCTGATGGACTTGAGGTTGTTTTCGTTGGAGAGAAGAAGGTTAAGAGGAGACTTAATAGAGGCATACAAAATGATCAGGGGGTTTGATAGGGTGGACAGTGAGAGCCTTCTCCCGCGGATGGAAATGGCTGGCACGAGGGGACATAGCTTTAAACTGAGGGGTAAGAGATATAGGACAGAGGTCAGAGGTAGGTTCTTTACGCAAAGAGTAGTGGGGCCGTGGAATGCCCTACCTGCTACAGTAGTGAAATCGCCAACATTGAGGGCATTTAAAAGTTTATTGGATAAACATATGGATGATAATGGCATAGTGTAGGTTAGATGGCTTTTGTTTCGGTGCAACATCGTGGGCCGAAGGGCCTGTACTGCGCTGTATTGTTCTATGTTCTATGTTCTATGTAAAGATGAGACATGAAGGTTCAGTTAGGGCGCTCGAGAGTTACAAGTTAGCTAGGAAGGACCTAAACAGAGAGCTAAGAAGAGCCAGGAGGGGACATGAGAAGTCTTTGGCAGGTAGGATCAAGGATAACCCAAAATCCTTCTTTACATATGTCAGGAATAAAAGAATGACTAGGGTAAGAGTAGGGCCAGTCAAGGACAGTAGTTGGAAGTTGTGCGCGGAGTCCGAGGAGATAGGAGTGGTGCTAAATGAATATTTTTCGTCAGTATTCATCAGGATAAAGACAATATTGACGAGGAGAATATTGAGATTCGGGCTACTAGACTAGAAGAGCTTGAGGTTCATAAGGAGGAGGTGTTAGCAATTCTGGAAAGTGTGAAATTAGATAGGTCCCGTGAGCCGGATGGGATTTATCCTATGATTCTCTGGGAAGCTAGGGAGGAGATTGCTGAGCCTTTGGCTTTGATCTTTAAGTCATCTTTGTTTACAGGAATAGTGCCAGAAGATTGGAGGATAGCAAATGTTGTTCCCTTGTTCAAGAAGGGATGTAGAGACAACCCCGGTAACTATAGACCAGTGAGCCTTACTTCTGTTGTGGGCAAAATCTTGGAAAGGTTTATAACCCTCACGGGAGGGTTTAAACTAGTATGGCAGGGGGGTGGGCACGGGAGCAATAGGTCAGAAGGTGAGAGCATTGAGGGAGAACTAGGGAATAGGGACAGTGTGGCTCTGAGGCAGAGCACACAGGGAGAAGTTGCTGAACACAGCGGGTCTGGTGGCCTGATGTGCATATGTTTTAATGTAAGGAGCATTACGGGTAAGGCAGATGAACTTAGAGCTTGGATTAGTACTTGGAACTATGATGTTGTTGCCATTACAGAGACCTGGTTGAGGGAAGGGCAGGATTGGCAGCTAAACGTTCCAGGATTTAGATGTTTCAGGCGGGATAGAGGGGGATGTAAAAGGGGAGGTGGAGTTGCGCTACTTGTTCGGGAGAATATCACAGCTGTACTGCGAGAGGACACCTCAGAGGGCAGTGAGGCTATATGGGTAGAGATCAGGAATAAGAAGGGTGCAGTCACAATGTTGGGGGTATACTACAGGCCCCCCAACAGCCAGCGGGAGATAGAGGAGCAGATAGGTAGACAGATTTTGGAAAAGAGTAAAAACAACAGGGTTATGGTGATGGGCGACTTCAACTTCCCCTATATTGACTGGGACTCACTTAGTGCCAGGGGCTTAGACGGGGTGGAGTTTGTAAGGAGCATCCAGGAGGGCTTCTTAAAACAATATGTAGACAGTCCAACTAGGGAAGGGGCGGTACTGGACCTGGTATTGGGGAATGAGCCCGGCCAGGTGGTAGATGTTTCAGTAGGGGAGCATTTCGGTAACAGTGACCACAATTCAGTAAGTTTTAAAGTACTGGTGGACAAGGATAAGAGTGGTCCGAGGATGAATGTGCTAAATTGGGGGAAGGCTAATTATAACAATATTAGGCGGGAACTGAAGAACATAGATTGGGGACGGATGTTTGAGGGCAAACCAACATCTGACATGTGGCAGGCTTTCAAGTGGCAGTTGAAAGGAATACAGGACCGGCATGTTCCTGTGAGGAAGAAAGATAAATACGGCAATTTTTGGGAACCTTGGATGACGAGTGATATTGTAGGCCTCGTCAAAAAGAAAAAGGAGGCATTTGTCAGGGCTAAAAGGCTGGGAACAGACGAAGCCTGCGTGGAATATAAGGAAAGTAGGAAGGAACTTAAGCAAGGAGTCAGGAGGGCTAGAAGGGGTCACGAAAAGTCATTGGCAAATAGGGTTAAGGAAAATCCCAAGGCTTTTTACACGTACATAAAAAGCAAGAGGGTAGCCACTGAAGGATAGGCAAGGGAATCTATGTGTGGAGCCAGAGGAAATGGGCGAGGTACTAAATGAAACTTTGCACCAAAGAGAAGGAATTGGTAGATGTTGAGTCTGGAGAAGGGGGTGTAGATAGCCTGGGTCACATTGTGATCCAAAAAGACGAGGTGTTGGGTGTCTTAAAAAATATTAAGGTAGATAAGTCCCCAGGGCCTGATGGGATCTACCCCAGAATACTGAAGGAGGCTGGAGAGGAAATTGCTGAGGCCTTGACAGAAATCTTTGGATCCTCGCTGTCTTCAGGGGATGTCCTGGAGGACTGGAGACTAGCCAATGTTGTTCCTCTGTTTAAGAAGGGTAGCAAGGATAATCCCGGGAACTACAGGCCGGTGAGCCTTACTTCAGTGGTACGGAAATTACTGGAGAGAATTCTTCGAGACAGGATCTACTCCCATTTGGAATCAAATGGACGTATTAGTGAGAGGCAGCACGGTTTTGTGAAGGGGAGGTCGTGTCTCACTAACTTGATAGAGTTTTTCGAGGAGGTCACAAGATGATTGATGCAGGCAGGGCAGTAGATGTTGTCTATATGGACTTCAGTAAGGCCTTTGACAAGGTCCCTCATGGTAGACTAGTACAAAAGGTGAACATAGAACATAGAACATAGAACATAGAACAATACAGTGCAGTACAGGCCCTTCGGCCCACGATGTTGCACCGAAACAAAAGCCATCTAACCTACACTATGCCATTATCATCCATATGTTTATCCAATTAACTTTTAAATGCCCTCAATGTTGGCGAGTTCACTACTGTAGCAGGTCGGGTATTCCACGGCCTCACTACTCTTTGCGTAAAGAACCTACCTCTGACCTCTGTCCGATATCTATTACCCCTCAGTTTAAAGTTATGTCCCCTCGTGCCAGCCATATCCATCAGCAGGAGAAGGCTCTCACTGTTCACCCTATCCAACCCCCTGATCATTTTGTATGCCTCTATTAAGTCTCCTCTTAACCTTCTTCTCTCCAACGAAAACAACCTCAAGTCCATTAGCCTTTCCTCATAAGATTTTCCCTCCATACCAGGCAACATCCTGGTAAATCTCCTCTGCACCCGCTCCAAAGCCTCCACGTCCTTCCTATAATGCGGTGACCAGAACTGTACGCAATACTCCAAATGCGGCCGTACCAGAGTTCTGTACAGCTGCAACATGACCTCCCGACTCCGGAACTCAATCCCTCTACCAATAAAGGCCAACACTCCATAGGCCCTCTTCACAACCCTATCAACCTGGGTGGCAACTTTCAGGGATCTATGTACATGGACACCTAGATCCCTCTGCTCATCCACACTTTCAAGAACTTTACCATTAGCCAAATATTCCGCATTCCTGTTATTCCTTCCAAAGTGAATCACCTCACACTTCTCTACATTAAACTCTATTTGCCACCTCTCAGCCCAGCTCTGCAGCTTATCTATATCCGTCTGTAACCTGCTACATCCTTCCACACTATCGACAACACCACCGACTTTAGTATCGTCTGCAAATTTACTCACCCACCCTTCTGCGCCTTCCTCTAGGTCATTGATAAAAATGACAAACAGCAACGGCCCCAGAACAGATCCTTGTGGTACTCCACTTGTGACTGTACTCCATTCTGAACATTTCCCATCAACCACCACCCTCTGAAGTCACACGGGATCAGGGGTAAGCTGGCAAGGTGGATACAGAACTGGCTAGGCCATAGAAGGCAGAGAGTAGCAATGGACGGATGCTTTTCTAATTGGAGGGCTGTGACCAGTGGTGTTCCACAGGGATCAGTGCTGGGACATTTGCTCTTTGTAGTATATATAAATGATTTGGAGGAAAATGTAACTGGTCTGATTAGTAAGTTTGCAGACGACACAAAGGTTGGTGGAATTGCGGATAGCGATGAGGACTGTCGGAGGATACAGCAGGATTTAGATTGTCTGGAGACTTGGGCAGAGAGATGGCAGATGGAGTTTAATCCGGACAAATGTGAGGTAATGCATTTTGGAAGGTCTAATGCAGGTAGGGAATATACAGTGAATGGTAGAACCCTCAAGAGTATTGAAAGTCAAAGAGATCTAGGAGTACAGGTCCACAGGTCTTTGAATGGGGCAACACAGGTGGAGAAGGTAGCCAAGAAGGCATACGGCATGCTTGCCTTCATTGGCCGGGGCATTGAGTATAAGAATTGGCAAGTCATGTTGCAGCTGTATAGAACCTTAGTTAGGCCACACTTGGAGTATAGTGTTCAATTCTGGTCGCCACACTACCAGAAGGATGTGGAGGCTTTAGAGAGGGTACAGAAGAGATTTTCCAGAATGTTGCCTGGTATGGAGGGCATTAGCTATGAGGAGCGGTTGTACAAACTCGGTTTGTTCTCACTGGAACGAAGGAGGTTGAGGGGAGACCTGATAGAGGTATAGAAAATTATGAGGGGCGTAGACAGAACGGATAGTCAGAGGCTTTTCCCCAGGGTAGAGGGGTCAATTACTAGGGGGCATAGGTTTAAGGTGAGAGGGGCAAGGTTTAGAGTAGATGTACGAGGCAGGTTTTTTACACAGAGGGTAGTGGGTCCCTGGAACTCGCTACCGGAGGAGGTGGCGGAAGCAGGGACGATAGGGACATTTAAGGGGCATCTTGACAAATACATGAATAGGATGGGAATAGAGGGATACGGACCCAGGAAGTGTAGAAGATTGTAGTTTCGTTGGGCAGCATGGTCGGCACAGGCTTGGAGGGCCAAAGGGCCTGTTCCTGTGCTGTACATTTCTTTGTTCTTTGTTCTTTGTAAGAGATAGTATGTCTAATCATCTGGAAAGGAATAATTTGATTAGAGATAGTCAACACGGTTTTGTTAAGGGTAGATCGTGCCTCACAAACCTTATTGAGTTCTTTGAGAAGATGACCAAACAGGTGGATGAGGGTAAAGCAGTTGATGTGTATATGGATTTCAGTAAAGCGTTTGATAAGGTTCCCCACGATGGGCTACTGCAGAAAATACAGAGGCATGGGATGAATGGGGTGGTTTAGCAGTTTGGATCAGAAATTGGCTAGCTGGAAGAAGACAAAGGGTGGTGGTTGATGGGAAATGTTCAGACTGGAGTCCAGTTACTAGTGGTGTACCACAAGGATCTGTTTTGGGGCCACTGCTGTTTGTCATTTTTATAAATAACCTGGAGGAGGGCGTAGAAGGATGGGTGAGTAAATTTGCCGATGACACTAAAGTCGGTGGAGTTGTGGACAGTGCGGAAGGATGTTACAAGTTACAGAGGGACATAGATAAGCTGCAGCGCTGGGCTGAGAGGTGGTTTAATGCAGAAACGTGTGAGGTGATTCATTTTGGAAGGAACAACAGGAAGACAGAGTACTGAACTAATGGTAAGATTCTTGGCAGTGTGGATGAGCAGAGAGATCTCGGTGTCCATGTACATTGATCCCTGAAAGTTGCCACCCAGGTTGAGAGGGTTGTTGAGAAGGCATACGGTGTGTTAGCTTTTATTGGTAGAGGGATTGAGTTTCGGAGCCATGAGGTCATGTTGCAGCGAAACAACACTCTGGTGCGGCCCCATTTGGAGTATTGCGTGCAATTCTGGTCGCCGCATTATAGGAAGGATGTGGAAGCATTGGAAAGGGAGCAGAGGAGATTCACCAGAATGGTTCCTGGTATGGAGGGAAGATCCGATGAGGAAAGGCTGAGGGACTTGAGGCTATTTTCGTTAGAGAGAAGAGGGTTAAGAGACTGAATTGAGGCATACAAGATGATCAGCGGATTGGATAGGGTGGACATTGAGAGCCTTTTTCCTCGGATGGTAATGTCTAGCACGAGGGGACATAGCTTTAAATTGAGGGGAGATAGATCTAGGACAGATGTCAGAGGTAGGTTCTTTACTCAGAGAGTAGTAAGGGCGTGGAATGTGTGCAACAGTAGTGGACTCGCCAACACTAAGGGCATTCAAATGGTCATTGGATAGACATGGACGATAAGGGAATAGTGTAGATGGGCTTTAGAGTGGTTTCACAGGTCAGCGCAACATCGAGGGCTAAAGGGCCTGTACTGCGCTGTAATGTTCTATGTTCTATGTTGCAGGTTACAACAGGACATTGACAGGATGCAGAGCGGGAGCTGAAAAGTGGCAGATGGAGTTCAACCTTGATAAATGTGAAGTGATTCATTTTGAAAGGTCGAATTTGAATGCTGAATACAGGGTTAAAGGCAGGATTCTTGGAAGTGTGAACAGAGGGATCTTGGGGTCCACGTACGTAGATCCCTCAAAGTTGCCACCTCGGTTGTTACGGTTGTTAAGAAGGCGTATGGTGTGTTGGCTTTCATTACCAGGGGGATTGAGTTTAGGAGCACGAGGTTTTAAACATATAACAGTACAGCACAGAACAGGCCCTTCGGCCCTCGATGTTGTGCCGAGCTTTGCCCGAAACCAAGATCAAGCTATCCCACTCCCTGTCATTCTGGTGTGCTCCATGTGCTTATCCAGTTACCGCTTGAAAGTTCCTAAAGTGTCCGACTCCACTATCACAGCAGGCAGTCCATTCCACACCTTAACCACTCTCTGAGTAAAGAACCTACCTCGGACATCCCTCCTATATCTCCCACCCCAAACCTTATAGTTATGCCCCATTGTAACAGCTACGTCCCCCCGAGGAAATAGTCTCTGAACGTCCACTCTATCTATCCCCCTCATCATCTTATAAATCTCTATTAAGTCGCCTCTCATCCTCCTTCGCTCCAATGAGAAAAGCCCTAGCCCCCTCAACCTTTCCTCATAAGACCTATCCTCCAATCCAGGCAGCATCCTGGTAAATCTCCTTTACATCCTTTCCAATGCTTCCACATCCTTCCTATAATGAGGTGACCAGAACTGCACACAATTCTCCAAATGTGGTCTCACCAGTGTCCTGTACAGTTGCAGCATAACCTCACGGTTGCAGCTTTATAAAACCCTAGTTCGACCACATTTGGAATATTGTGTCCAGTTCTGGTTGCCTCATTACCGGAAGGTTGTGGATGCTTTGGAGAGGATACAGAGGAGATTTACCGGGATTCTGCCTGGAATGGAGGGCGTGTCTTATGAAGAAAGATTGAGGGAGCTAGGGCTTTTCTCACTGGAGCGAAGAAGGAAGCGAGGTGACTTGATAGAGGTGTACAAGGTGATGAGAGGCATGGATAGAGTGGATAGCCAGAGACTTTTTGCCAGGGTGGAAATGTCTGTCACGAAGGGACATAATTCTAAGGTGATTGGAGGAACATATAGGGGAGATGTCTGTTCTTTACTCAGAGAGTGTTGGGTGCGTGGAATGCATTGCCAGCAGAGGTGGTGGAGTCTGAGTCATTCGGGACATTTAAGCAACTCTTGGACAGGCACATGTACAGCAGTAAATTGAAAGGGTGTAGGTTAGGAT
The DNA here is from genome assembly GCF_047496885.1 of Scyliorhinus torazame. Classification (NCBI taxonomy): domain Eukaryota; kingdom Metazoa; phylum Chordata; class Chondrichthyes; order Carcharhiniformes; family Scyliorhinidae; genus Scyliorhinus; species Scyliorhinus torazame. The sequence continues at coordinate 32,099,120 of NC_092728.1, read as the reverse complement.
GACCTTAGATTAGGATAAATGGTCGGCACAATATCATGGGTCAAAGGGCCTGTACTGTGCTGTTCTATGTTCTATGTAACTGTCCTGGTTTGAGACAATTCACACCTCTTTAACCTGTGATTATCCCTCTCTCCAATTGCTCTGTCTGGAGCTGTAAAGACTTAATTACCTACAAAGACTCACATTAAAAGTATCGTCTTGCATCATTGATTTTTTGCTGTATAAATGTTTCAGGAACCCACCTCTTCACTCACCTGAGGAAGGAGCTGTGCTCCGAAAGCTAGTGATTTGAAATAAACCTGTTGGACTTTAACCTGGTGTTGAGTGACTTCTTACTGTGCTGACCTAGTGCAGGCCAGTGTTACACAGTGCAGGTTGGTGTTACATAGTGCAGGTCAGGTTTACATAGTGCAGACTAGTGTTACATAGTGCAGACTAGTCTTATATAGTACAAGATAATGTTACATAATACAGACTAGTGTTGCATAGTGCAGGATAGTCTTACATTGTGTGGGATAGCGTTACATAGAGTTACATAGTGCAGACCAGTGTTACATAGTGCAGACTAGTCTTATATAGTGCAGGATAATGTTACATAGTGCAGAATCATGTTACATAGTGCAGACTAGTGTTACATAGTGCAGACTAGTCTTATATAGTGTAGGATAGTGTTACATAATACAGACTAGTGTTGCATAGGGCAGGATAGTCTTACACCGTGTGGGATAGTGTTACATAGAGTTACATAGTGCAGACCAGTGTTACATAGTGCAGACTAGTGTTACATAGTGCAGACTAGTCTTATATAGTGCAGGATAGAGTTACATAGTGGAGACTCATGTTACATAGAGCAGACTAGTCTTACATAATGCAGACTAGAAAGAAGTCTTACAACACCAGGTTAAAATCCAACAGGTGTGTTGTAAGACTTCTGACTGTGCTCACCCCAGTCTGACGCCGGCATCTGCACATCATTGTGCAGACTACTGTTACATCGTGCAGACTAGTGTTACATAGTGTAGGCTAGTGTTACATAGTGCAGACTAGTGTTACATAGTGCAGACTAGTGTTACATAGTCAGACTAGTGTTACATAGTGTAGGTTAGTGTTACATTGTGCAGATGAGTATTACATAGTGCAGGATTGTGTTACATAGTGCAGACTAGTGTTACATAAGAACATAAGAACTAGGAGCAGGAGTAGGCCATCTGGCTCCTCGAGCCTGTTCCACCATTCAATGAGATCATGGCTGATCTTTTGTGTACTCAGCTCCACTTTCCGGCCTGAACACCATAACCCTTAGATCAAAGAACAAAGAACAAAGAAATGTACAGCACAGGAACAGGCCCTTCGGCCCTCCAAGCCTGTGCCGACCATGCTGCCCGACTAAACTACAATCTTCTACACTTCCTGGGTCCGTATCCCTCTATTCCCATCCTATTCATGTATTTGTCAAGATGCCCCTTAAATGACACTATCGTCCCTGCTTCCGCCACCTCCTCCGGTAGCGAGTTCCAGGGACCCACTACCCTCTGTGTAAAAAACCTGCCTCGTACATCTACTCTAAACCTTGCCCCTCTCACCTTAAACCTATGCCCCCTAGTAATTGACCCCTCTACCCTGGGGAAAAGCCTCTGACTATCCACTCTGTCTATGCCCCTCATAATTTTGTAGACCTCTATCAGGTCGCCCCTCAACCTCCGTCGTTCCAGTGAGAACAAACCAAGTTTATTCAACTGCTCCTCATAGCTAATGCCCTCCATACCAGGCAACATTCTGGTAAATCTCTTCTGCACCCTCTCGAAAGCCTCCATATCCTTCTGGTAGTGTGGCGACCAGAATTGAACACAAACTCCAAGTGTGGCCTAACTAAGGTTCTATACAGCTGCAACATGACTTACCAATTCTTATACTCAGTGCCCCGGCCAATGAAGGCAAGCATGCCGTATGCCTTCTTGACTACCTTCTCCACCTGTGTTGCCCCTTTCCGTGACCTGTGGACCTGTACACCTCGATCTCTCTGACTTTCAATACTCTTGAGGGTTCTACCATTCACTGTATATTCCCTACCTGCATTTGACCTTCCAAAATGCATTACTTCACATTTGTCCGGATTAAACTCCATCTGCCATCTCTCCGCCCAAGTCTCCAAACAATCTAAATCCTGCTGTATCCTCTGACAGTCCTCATCGCTATCCGCAATTCCACTGACCTTTGTGTCGTCTGCAAACTTACTAATCAGACCAGTTACATTTTCCTCCAAATCATTTATATATACTACAAACAGCAAAGGTCCCAGCACTGATCCCTGCGGAACACCACTGGTCACAGCCCTCCAATTAGAAAAGCATCCTTCCATTGCTACTCTATGCCTTCTATGACCTCTATCAGCTCACCCCTGATCCCGTGTGACTTCACCTTTTGTACTAGTCTAGCATGAGGGACCTTGTCAAAGGCCTTACTGAAGGCCATATAGACAACATCCACTGCCCTACCTGCATCAATCATCTTTGTGACCTCCTTGAAAATCAAGTTAGTGAGACACGACCTCCGTTGACAAAACAATGCTGCCTCTCACTAATACATCCATTTGCTTCCAAATGGGAGTAGATCTTGTCTCGAAGAATTCTCTCCAGTAATTTCCCTTCCACTGAAGTAAGGCTCACCGGCCTGTAGTTCCCTGGATTATCCTTGCTACCCTTCTTAAACAGAGGAACAACATTGGCTATTCTCCAGTCCTCCGGGACATCACCTGAAGACAGTGAGGATCCAAAGATTTTTGTCATGGCCTCAGCAATTTCCTCTCCAGCCTCCTTCAGTATTCTGGGGTAGATCCCATCAGGCCCTGGGGACTTATCTACCTTAATATTTTTTATGACGCCAAACACCTCGTCTTTTTGGATTTCAATGTGACCCAGGCTATCTCCACACCCTTGTCCAGACTCAACATCTACCAATTCCTTCTCTTTGGTGAATACTGACGCAAAGTATTCATTTAGTACCTCGTCCATTTCCTCTGGCTCCACACATAGATTCCCTTGCCTATCCTTCAGTGGGCCAACCCTTTCCCTGGCTACCCTCTTGCTTTTTATGTATGTGTAAAAAGCCTTGGGATTTTCCTTAACCCTAATTGCCAATGACTTTTAGTGACCCCTTCTACCCCTCCTGACTCCTTGCTTAAGTTCCTTCCTACTTTCGTTATATTCCACACAGGCTTTGTCTGTTCCAAGCCTCTTAGCCCTGACAAATGCCTCCTTTTTCTTTTTGAAGAGGCCTACAATATCTCTCGTTATCCAAGGTTCCCGAAAATTGCTGTATTCATCCTTCTTCCTCACAGGAACATGCCGGTCCTGAATTCCTTTCAACTGACACTTGAAAGCCTCCCACATGTTAGATGTTGATTTCCCCTCAAACATCCGCCCCCAATCTATGTTTTTCAGTTCCCGCCTAATATTGTTATAATTAGCCTTCCCCCAATTTGGCACATTCACCCTAGGACCACTCTTATCCTTGTCCACCAGCACTTTAAAACTTACTGAATAGTGGTCACTGTTCCCGAAATGCTCCCCTACTGAAACTTCTACCACCTGGCCGGGATCATTCCCCAATACCAGATCCAGTACTGCCCCTTCCCTCGCTGGACTGTCTACATATTGTTTTAAGAAGCCCTCCTGGATGCTCCTTACAAACTCTGCCTCGTCTAAGCCCCTGGCACTAAGTGAGTCCCAGTCAATATTGGGGAAGTTGAAGCCTCCCATCACCACCACCCTGTTGTTTTTACTCTTTTCCAAAATCTGTCTACCTATCTGTTCCTCTATCTCCCGCTGGCTGTTGGGAGGCCTGTAGTAAACCCCCAACATTGTGACTGCACCCTTCTTATTCCTGATCTCCACCCATATAGCCTCACTGCCCTCTGAGGTGTCCCCCAGTAGTACAGCTGTGATATCCTCCCTAGCCAGTAGCGCAACTCCGCCACCCCTTTTATATCCCGCTCTGTCTCGCCTGAAACATCTAAATCCTGGAACGTTTAGCTGCCAATCCTGCCCTTCCCTCAACCAGGTCTCTGTAATGGCAACAACATCATAGTTCCAAGTACTAATCCAAGCTCTAAGTTCATCTGCCTTACCCGTAATACTTCTTGCATTAAAACATATGCACTTCAGGCCACTAGACCCGCTGTGTTCAGCAACCTTTCCCTGTCTGCTCTGCCTCAGAGCCACACTGTCCCTATTCCCTAGTTCTTTCTCAATGCTCTCACCTTCTGACCTATTGCTCCCGTGCCCACCCCCCGCCATACTAGTTTAAACCCCCCCGTGTTACACTAGCAATCCTCGCGGCCAGGATATTTATGCCTCTCCAGTTTAGATGCAACCCGTCCTTCATATATAGGTCACACTTGCCCCGGAAGAGCTCCCAGTGGTCCAGATAACGGAAACCCTCCCTCCTACACCAGCTGTTTCGCCACGTGTTTAGCTGCTCTATCTTCTATTTCTATCCTCACTGGCACATGGCACAGGGAGTAATCCCGAGATTACAACCCCCGAGGTCCTGTCTTTTAACTTTCTGCCTAGCTCCCTGAACTCCTGCTGCAGGACCTCATGCCCCTTCCTGCCTATGTCGTTAGTACCAATATGTACAACGACCTCTGCCTGTTTGCCCGCCCCCTTCAGGGTGCCCTCTACCCGTTCGGAGACATCCTGGACCCTGGCACCAGGGAGGCAACATACCATCCTGGAGTCTCTTTCACATCCACAGAAGCGCCTATCTGTGCCCCTGACTATAGAGTCCCCTATTACTATTGCTCTTCTGCACTTTGACCCTCCCTTCTGAACATCAGAGCCAGCCGTGGTGCCACTGCTCTGGCTGCTGCTGTTTTCCCCTGATAGGCTATCCCCCCAACAGTACCCAAAGTATACCTGTTTGAGAGGGGGACAACCACAGGGGATTCCTGCACTGACTGCCTGCCCTTTCTGGTGGTCACCCATTTCTCTGCCTGCACCTTGGGTGTGACCACATTTCTATAACTGCTATCTATGACTTCAGTGGTGAGGCCGTGGAATGCCTTCCCGGCAACAGTAGTGAACTCGCCAACATTGAGGGCAATTAAAAGTTTATTGGATAAGCATATGGATGATAATGGCATAGTGTAGGTTAGATGGCTTTTGTTCGGTGCAACATTGTGGGCCGAAGGGCCTGTACTGCGCTGTATCGTTCTATGTTCTATGTTCTATGATGCTTTCCGCCACCTGCATGCTCCTAAGTGCATCCAATTGTTGCTCCAACAGAACCATGCGGTCTGTGAGGAGCTCCAGTTGGGTACACTTTCTGCAGATGAAGCCATCCGGGACACTGGAAGCCTGCCGGACCTGCCACATCTCACAGTCAGAGCACTGCACCCCTCTAACTGACATTGCGTCAATTAATTGGTAAATTAACGTTAAAAGTTTTTAACTTTTTTTTTAAGTTACTGTTAACTATCTGTCTCCTAGCACTAGATTTCTACTATAAATGTGAAAGCTCAATATCATACTCTCCGATCTCTGGCTTAGAGACCCATCTAAATTATAATTGAGTAATTATGTTTAATTAGTTACCAATGCTTAATTTTTTAAATTTAGTGTAGATTCCCAACCAGCCACTCAGGTCACAGCTTTTCTGTGATGTCACTTCAGTTTCCCCCCCCGCCCTCCCCACACACACAATTTGAAAAAGGTAATAAAAGTAAAAATGAGTTAAAAATCACTTACTTACCCTTTGAGGGTCTCAGATGTTCTCAGGTTCTCTCCCTGCTGATTAAAAGTTACAGGCCAGAAGAAAGAGAGAAAACAAAACAGTAGGGAAAAAGCACCTTCTCCCACTCTTCACCGAATTGCCTCACTGCTCCAAATTACCAAGTTTCAAATTCTCATTCTGTCTGTGTCTCACTCACTCAGGCTGTGTCTCTTTGACCTGCGCAACACTTACTAAGTGCGCTTTCTGTCTCTCTTTTATACAGACTTTAGGATGACTCACACTACTTAAACTTCAAAGAGAAGAATACAATGTGTACCTTTGTGCCCCTAAACAGGCCTCAGGTGACTGCCAGATAACTGCCTCTCAGCAATTAGGGTGGGGGCAGCTTCAGCCAATCAGACACTAATCTACACTGCACTTTTAACTGAAAAACAACAGAATTAGATTTATCACTTACCTTTCCTGGTTACCTCACTGCATCAAATTACCAAGTTTCAAATTCTCACTCTGTCTGTGTCTCACTCACTCAGGCTGTGTCTCTTTGACCTGTGCAATGCTTACTAAGTGCGCTGTCTGTCTGTCTTTTATACCGACTTTAGGATGACTCACACTACTTAAACTTCAAAGAGAAGAATACAATGTGTACCTTTGTGCCCCTAAACAGGCCTCAGGTGACTGCCAGATAACTGCCTCTCAGCAATTAGGGTGGGGGCAGCTTCAGCCAATCAGACACTAATCTACACTGCACTTTTAACTGAAAAACAATAGAACTAGATTTATCACTTACCTTTCCTGATTACGTCACTGCACCAAATTACCAAGTTTCGAATTCTCACTCTGTTTGTGTCTCACTCACTCACTCCCTTTATTCTTCAAAAAACTATCTATCTTTATCTTAAAAACATTTAATGAAGGAGCCTCTACTGCTTCACTGGGCAAGGAATTCCATAGATTCACAACCCTATGGGTGAAGAAGTTCCTCCTGAACTCAGTCCTAAATCTAATTCCCCTTATTTTAAGGCTATGCTCCCTAGTTCTGCTTTCACCCGCCAGTGGAAACAACCTGCCCGCATCTATCCTGTCTATTCCCTTCATAATTTTATACGTTTCTATAAGATCCCCCCTCGTCCTTCTAAATTCCAACGAGTACAGTCCCAGTCTACTCAACCTCTCCTCGTAATCCAACCCCGTCAGCTCTGGGATTAACTTAGTGAATCTCCTCTGCACACCCTCCAGTGCCAGTACGCCCTTTTTCAAGTAAGGAGACCAAAACTGAACACAATACTCCAGGTGTGGCCTCACTAACACCCTATACAATTGCAGCAGAACCTCCCTAGTCTTAAACTCCATCCCTCTAGCAACGAAGGACAACATTCCATTTGCCTTCTTAATCACCTGTTGCACCTGTAAACCAACTTTTTGCGACTCATGTACTAGCACACCCAGGTCTTTCTGCACAGCAGCATGTTTTAATATTTTACCATTTAAATAATAATAATCACTTTTGCTGTTACATAGTGCAGGCCAGCGTAACATAGTGCAGAATAGTGTTACATAGTGAAGACTAGTGTTACATGGTGCAGACTAGTGTTACATAGTGTAGACTAGTGTTACATTGTGCAGACAAAAAACAAAGAACAAAGAAATGTACAGCACAGGAACAGGCCCTTCGGCCCTCCAAGCCCGTGCCGACCATGCTGCCCAACTAAACTACAATCTTCTACACTTCCTGGGTCCGTATCCCTCTATTCCCATCCTATTCATGTATTTGTCAAGATGCCCCTTAAATGTCACTATCGTCCCTGCTTCCACCACCTCCTCCGGTAGCGAGTTCCAGGCACCCACTACCCTCTGCGTAAAAAACTTGCCTCATACATCTACTCTAAACCTTGCCCCTCTCACCTTAAACCTATGCCTCCTAGTAATTTACCCCTCTACCCTGGGGAAAAGCCTCTGACTATCCACTCTGTCTATGCCCCTCATAATTTTGTAGACCTCTATCAGGTCTCCCCTCAACCTCCTTCGTTCCAGTGAGTTTATTCAACCGCTCCTCATAGCTAATGCCCTCCATACCAGGCAACATTCTGGTAAATCTCTTCTGCACCCTCTCTAAAGCCTCCACATCTAAAGCCTCTCACTAATATGTCCATTTGCTTCCAAATGGGAGTAGATCCCGTTTCGAAGAATTCTCTCCAGTAATTTCCCTACCACTGAAGTAAGGCTCACCAGCCTGTAGTTCCCGGGATTATCCTTGCTACCCTTCTTAAACAGAGGAACAACATTGGCTATTCTCCAGCCCTCCGGGACATCCCCTGAAGACAGCGTGGATCCAAAGATTTCTGTCAAGGCCTCAGCGATTTCCTCTCCAGCCTCCTTCAGTATTCTGGGGTAGATCCCATCAGGCCCTGGGGACTTATCTACCTTAATATTTTTTAAGACGCCCAACACCTCGTCTTTTTGGGTGTTACATAGTGAAGACTAGTCTTACATTGTGCAGAATAGTGTTACATAGTTCACACTAGTCTTACATCGTGCAGACTAGTGTTACATAGTGCACACGAGTCTTACATAGTGCAGGTTGGTGTTACACACTGAAGTCCAACATTACAAAGAACAAAAACAAGAACAAAGAAAAATACAGCCTTTGGCCCTCCAAGCCTGTGCTGACCATCCTACCCATCTAACCAAAAACCTTTTACACCTCTGGGGCCCCTATCCCTCTGTTCCCATGATATTCATGTATTTGTCAAGATGCCCCTTAAACAACACTATCGTACCTGCTTCCACCACCTCATTCGGCAGCGAGATCCAGGCATCCACTATCGTCTGTGTAAAACACTTCCCTTGCACATCGCTTTTAAACTTTGCACCTTTCACCTTAAACCTATACCCCCTAGTTATTGACTCTTACACTCTGGGCAAAATCGTCTGTCTATCCACTCTGTCCATGCCCCTCATAATTTTGTAGACTTATATCAGTTGCTCCTCAACCTCCATCGTATCAAATTTCTCCTCAAGCATTAGCCCTCCATTCCAGGAAACATCCTGGTAAACCTCTTCCGTACCCTCTCAAAAGCCTCCACATCCTTCTGGTAATGTGTCGACTAGAATTGAACTCAAAATGCTAGATTGGCACCTTGGCAGTGCCAACCTGGCACCTTGGCAGTGTCACTCCCAGCTGGCAGTGCCATGGTACCAGGCGGGTACTGCCAGGGTAAGTAGGTGGCACCAGCAGTGCCAGGGCACATTCCTGCCCAAAGGGCATTCAACTGGGGGCCTCCGATCCACTGGGATCTGTCTGGTCCCTGTTTGTGGTGACCAGTGCTGAATGGCGCCCGCCCGACATCTCTGAGGTGAAGTGCTTGAATCCCAAAGCGTCAGATACCTCAGGAATCTGCATATTAGAGTTAGACTTACTGCCTTGCTCTAATATGCAGGTTTGCCAAAAAGTGATCCTGCCCATTGTGGATAGGGTTCACCTTGCAGCGTCTTGCGAGATTGTGTTGAAACTCACGAGGCGTTGCGAGCCAGGTAGATTCCGGAAGCAGGGTCTCCTGGCTTTCAACAGCCATGCTGCACTGCGGCGACCTGCTTTTCCGGCACAGCTTGGCCGGAGGATATATTCCATGTGTGGCCTAAGTAAGGTTCTATACAGCTTTGGATTTTGTTTATTGTCACGTGTACCAAGGTACAATGAAAAGTATTTTTCTGCGAGCAGCTCAACAGATCATTAAGTACATGAAAAGAAAAGGAAATAAAAGAAAATACACAATAGGGCAACACAAGGTACACAATGTAGCTACATAAGCACCGGCATCGGATAGCGTTAATGAGGTTAGTCCATAAGAGGGTCGTTTAGGAATGTGGTAACAGCGGGGAAGAAGCTGTTTTTGAGTCTTTTGTGCGTGTTCTCAGACTTTTGCATATCCTGCCCGATGGAGGAAGTTGGAAGAGTGTGTAAGCCGGGTGGGAAGGGTCTTTGATTATGCTGCTTGCTTTCCCCAGGCAGCGGGAGATGTAGCTGGAGTCAATGGATGGGAGGCAGGTTCGTGTGATGGGCTGTGTTCACGACTCTCTGAAGTTTCTTGCCATCTTGGGCCGAACAGTTGCCATATCAGGCTGTGATGCAGCCAGATAGGATGCTTTCTATGGTGCATCTGTAAAAGTTGGTAAAAGTTAATGTGTACATGCCAAATTTCCTTAGTTTCCTGAGGAACTATAGGGGCTGCTGTGCTTTTTTGGTGGTAGGGTCGACATGGGTGGACTAGAGCAGATTTTTGGAGATGTGTACCACATGGAATTTGAAACTGCTAACCATCTCCACTCTGCTTTGTTGATGCTAATAGGGGTGTGTACAGTACATTGCTTCCTTAAGTCAATTACCAGCTCTTTAGCTTTGTTGGCATTGAGGGATAGATTGTTGTCACTGCACCACTCCACTAGGTTCTCTATCTCCCTCCTGTATTCTGACTCGTCGTTATTCGAGATCCGGCCCACTATGGTGGTATCATAGAACATAGAACGATACAGCGCAGTACAGGCCCTTCGGCCCACGATGTTGCACCGAAACAAAAGCCATCTAACCTACACTATGCCATTATCATCCATATGCTTATCCAATAAACTTTTAAATGCCCTCAATGTTGGCGAGTTCACTACTGTTGCAGGTAGGGCATTCCACGGCCTCACCACTCTTTGAGTCGATTTCGGCGGGAGTGGAGCTGGCTGGTTAGTCAATTTCAGCGGGAGCATTGCGGAAGTGGCTGCTGGGAGGTAAGTCAACCTTTAAAAGCACTTGTCTTTGCAGGGGCAGGCCAGTCGATTTCGGCGTGAGAACAGCTGTTGAGTCAGTTTGCTGGGAGGTAAGTCTGTCCTTTAAAAGCACTTGTCTTTGCAGGGGCAGGCCAGTCGATTTCGGCGTGAGAACAGCTGGTGAGTCAGTTTCAGTGGGAGCATTGCGGAAGTGGTTGCTGGGTGGTAAGTCTGTCCTTTAAAAGCACTTGTCTTTGCAGGGGCAGGCCAGTCGATTTCGGAGGGCGTGGAGCTGGCTGGTTAGTCAATTTCAGCGGGAGCATTGCGGAAGTGGTTGCTGGGAGGTAAGTCAACCTTTAAAAGCACTTGTCTTTGCAGGGGCAGGCCAGTCGATTTCGGCGTGAGAACAGCTGGTGAGTCAGTTTCAGCGGGAGCATTGCAGAAGTGGTTGCTGGGAGGTAAGTCTGTCCTTTAAAAGCACTTGTCTTAGCAGGGGCAGGCCAGTCGATTTCGGCGGGAGTGGAGCTGGCTGGTTAGTCAATTTCAGCGGGAGCATTGCGGAAGTGGCTGCAGGGAGGTAAGTTAACCTTTAAAAGCACTTGTCTTTGCAGGGGCAGGCCAGTCGATTTCGGCGTGAGAACAGCTGGTGAGTCAGTTTCAGCGGGAGCATTGCGGAAGTGGCTGCTGGGAGGTAAGTCAACCTTTAAAAGCACTTGTCTTTGCAGGGGCAGGCCAGTCGATTTCGGCGTGAGAACAGCTGGTGAGTCAGTTTCAGCGGGAGCATTGCGGAAGTGGTTGCTGGGAGGTAAGTCTGTCCTTTAAAACCACTTGTCTTTGCAGGGGCAGGCCAGTCGATTTCGGCGTGAGAACAGCTGGTGAGTCAGTTTCAGCGGGAGCATTGCAGAAGTGGTTGCTGGGAGGTAAGTCTGTCCTTTATAAGCACTTGTCTCTGCAGGGGCAGGCCAGTCGATTTCGGCGTGAGAACAGCTGGTGAGTCAGTTTCAGTGGGAGCATTGCGGAAGTGGCTGCTGGGAGGTAAGTCAACCTTTAAAAGCACTTGTCTTTGCAGGGGCAGGCCAGTCGATTTCGGCGTGAGAACAGCTGGTGAGTCAGTTTCAGCGGGAGCATTGCGGAAGTGGTTGCTGGGAGGTAAGTCAACCTTTAAAAGCACTTGTCTTTGCAGGGGCAGGCCAGTCGATTTCGGCTTGAGAACAGCTGGTGAGTCAGTTTCAGTGGGAGCAGTGCGGAAGTGGCTGCTGGGAGATAAGTCAACCTTTAAAAGCACTTGTCTTTGCAGGGGCAGGCCAGTCGATTTCGGCGTGAGAGCAGCTGGTGAGTCAGTTTCAGCGGGAGCATTGCGGAAGTGGTTGCTGGGAGTTAAGTCTGTCCTTTAAAAGCACTTGTCTTTGCAGGGGCAGGCCAGTCGATTTTGGCGTGAGAACAGCTGGTGAGTCAGTTTCAGCGGGAGCATTGCGGAAGTGGTTGCTGGGCGGTAAGTCTGTCCTTTAAAAGCACTTGTCTTTGCAGGGGCAGGCCAGTCGATTTCGGCGTGAGAACAGCTGGTAAGTCAGTTTCAGCGGGGGCATTGCGGAAGTGGTTGCTGGGAGGTAAGTCTGTCCTTTAAAAGCACTTGCCTTTGCAGGGGCAGGCCAGTCGATTTCGGCGTGAGAACAGCTGGTAAGTCAGTTTCAGCGGGAGCATTGCGGAAGTGGTTGCTGGGAGGTAAGTCTGTCCTTTAAAAGCACTTGTCTTTGCAGGGGCAGGCCAGTCGATTTCGGCGGGAATGCAGCTGGCTGGTTAGTCAATTTCAGCGGGAGCATTGCGGAAGTGGCTGCAGGGAGGTAAGTCAACCTTTAAAAGCACTTGTCTTTGCAGGGGCAGGCCAGTCGATTTCGGCGTGAGAACAGCTGGTGAGTCAGTTTCAGCGGGAGCATTGCGGAAGTGGCTGCTGGGAGGCAAGTCAACCTTTAAAAGCACTTGTCTTTGCAGGGGCAGGCCAGTCGATTTCGGCGTGAGAACAGCTGGTGAGTCAGTTTCAGCGGGAGCATTGCGGAAGTGGTTGCTGGGAGGTAAGCCTGCCTTTAAAAGCACTTGTCTTTGCAGGGGCAGGCCAGTCGATTTCGGAGGGCGTGGAGCTGGCTGGTTAGTCAATTTCAGCGGGAGCATTGCGGAAGTGCTGCTGGGAGGTAAGTCAACCTTTAAAAGCACTTGTCTTTGCAGGGGCAGGCCAGTCGATTTCGGCTTGAGAACAGCTGGTGAGTCAGTTTCAGCGGGAGCACTGCGGAAGTGGTTGCTGGGAGGTAAGTCAACCTTTAAAAGCACTTGTCTTTGTAGGGGCAGCCCAGTCGATTTCGGCGTGAGAACAGCTGGTGAGTCAGTTTCAGCGGGAGCATTGCAGAAGTGGTTGCTGGGAGGTAAGTCTGTCCTTTAAAAGCACTTGTCTTAGCAGGGGCAGGCCTGTCGATTTCGGCGGGAGTGGAGCTGGCTGGTTAGTCAATTTCAGCGGGAGCATTGCGGAAGTGGCTGCAGGGAGGTAAGTTAACCTTTAAAAGCACTTGTCTTTGCAGGGGCAGGCCAGTCGATTTCGGCGTGAGAACAGCTGGTGAGTCAGTTTCAGCGGGAGCATTGCGGAAGTGGCTGCTGGGAGGTAAGTCAACCTTTAAAAGCACTTGTCTTTGCAGGGGCAGGCCAGTCGATTTCGGCGTGAGAACAGCTGGTGAGTCAGTTTCAGCGGGAGCATTGCGGAAGTGGTTGCTGGGAGGTAAGTCTGTCCTTAAAAACCACTTGTCTTTGCAGGGGCAGGCCAGTCGATTTCGGCGTGAGAACAGCTGGTGAGTCAGTTTCAGCGGGAGCATTGCGGAAGTGGTTGCTGGGAGGTAAGTCTGTCCTTTATAAGCACTTGTCTCTGCAGGGGCAGGCCAGTCGATTTCGGCGTGAGAACAGCTGGTGAGTCAGTTTCAGTGGGAGCATTGCGGAAGTGGCTGCTGGGAGGTAAGTCAACCTTTAAAAGCACTTGTCTTTGCAGGGGCAGGCCAGTCGATTTCGGCGTGAGAACAGCTGGTGAGTCAGTTTCAGCGGGAGCATTGCGGAAGTGGTTGCTGGGAGGTAAGTCAACCTTTAAAAGCACTTGTCTTTGCAGGGGCAGGCCAGTCGATTTCGGCTTGAGAACAGCTGGTGAGTCAGTTTCAGCGGGAGCAGTGCGGAAGTGGCTGCTGGGAGATAAGTCAACCTTTAAAAGCACTTGTCTTTGCAGGGGCAGGCCAGTCGATTTCGGCGTGAGAGCAGCTGGTGAGTCAGTTTCAGCGGGAGCATTGCGGAAGTGGTTGCTGGGAGTTAAGTCTGTCCTTTAAAAGCACTTGTCTTTGCAGGGGAAGGCCAGTCGATTTTGGCGTGAGAACAGCTGGTGAGTCAGTTTCAGCGGGAGCATTGCGGAAGTGGTTGCTGGGCGGTAAGTCTGACCTTTAAAAGCACTTGTCTTTGCAGGGGCAGGCCAGTCGATTTCGGCGTGAGAACAGCTGGTGAGTCAGTTTCAGCGGGGGCATTGCGGAAGTGGTTGCTGGGAGGTAAGTCTGTCCTTTAAAAGCACTTGCCTTTGCAGGGGCAGGCCAGTCGATTTCGGCGTGAGAACAGCTGGTAAGTCAGTTTCAGCGGGAGCATTGCGGAAGTGGTTGCTGGGAGGTAAGTCTGTCCTTTAAAAGCACTTGTCTTTGCAGGGGCAGGCCAGTCGATTTCGGCGGGAATGGAGCTGGCTGGTTAGTCAATTTCAGCGGGAGCATTGCGGAAGTGGCTGCAGGGAGGTAAGTCAACCTTTAAAAGCACTTGTCTTTGCAGGGGCAGGCCAGTCGATTTCGGCGTGAGAACAGCTGGTGAGTCAGTTTCAGCGGGAGCATTGCGGAAGTGGCTGCTGGGAGGCAAGTCAACCTTTAAAAGCACTTGTCTTTGCAGGGGCAGGCCAGTCGATTTCGGCGTGAGAACAGCTGGTGAGTCAGTTTCAGCGGGAGCATTGCGGAAGTGGTTGCTGGGCGGTAAGTCTGTCCTTTAAAAGCACTTGTCTTTGCAGGGGCAGGCCAGTCGATTTCGGCGTGAGAACAGCTGGTGAGTCAGTTTCAGCGGGAGCATTGCGGAAGTGGTTGATGGGAGGTAAGTATGTCCTTTAAAACCACTTGTCTTTGCAGGGGCAGGCCAGTCGATTTCGGCGTGGGAACAGCTGGTGAGTCAGTTTCAGCGGGAGTATTGCGGAAGTGGTTGCTGGGAGGTAAGTCTGTCCTTTATAAGCACTTGTCTTTGCAGGGGCAGGCCAGTCGATTTCGGCGTGCGAACAGCTGGTGAGTCAGTTTCAGCGCGAGCATTGCGGAAGTGGTTGCTGGGAGGTAAGTCTGTCCTTTAAAAGCACTTGTCTTTGCAGGGGCAGGCCAGTCGATTTTGGCGTGAGAACAACTGGTGAGTCAGTTTCAGCGGGAGCATTGCGGAAGTGGTTGCTGGGAGGTAAGTCTGTCCTTTAAAAGCACTTGTCTTTGCAGGGGCAGGCCAGTCGATTTCGGCGTGAGAACAGCTGGTGAGTCAATTTCAGCGGGAGCATTGCGGAAGTGGCTGCTGGGAGGTAAGTCAACCTTTAAAAGCACTTGTCTTTGCAGGGGCAGGCCAGTCGATTTCGGCGTGTGAACAGCTGGTGAGTCAGTTTCAGCGGGCGCATTGCGGAAGTGGTTGCTGGGATGTAAGTCTGTCCTTTAAAAGCACTTGTCTTTGCAGGGGCAGGCCAGTCGATTTCGGCGGGAGTGGAGCTGGCTGGTTAGTCAATTTCAGCGGGAGCATTGCGGAAGTGGCTGCTGGGAGGTAAGTCAACCTTTAAAAGCACTTGTCATTGCAGGGGTAGGCCAGTCGATTTCGGCGTGAGAACAGCTGGTGAGTCAGTTTCAGCGGGAGCATTGCGGAAGTGGCTGCTGGGAGGTAAGTCAACCTTTAAAAGCACTTGTCTTTGCAGGGGCAGGCCAGTCGATTTCGGCGTGAGAACAGCTGGTGAGTCAGTTTCAGCGGGAGCATTGCGGAAGTGGCTGCTGGGAGGTAAGTCAACCTTTAAAAGCACTTGTCTTTGCAGGGGCAGGCCAGTCGATTTCTGCGTGAGAACAGCTGGTGAGTCAGTTTCAGCGGGAGCATTGCGGAAGTGGTTGCTGGGAGGTAAGTCTGTCCTTTAAAAGCACTTGTCTTTGCAGGGGCAGGCCAGTCGATTTCGGCGTGAGAACAGCTGGTGAGTCAGTTTCAGCGGGAGCATTGCGGAAGTGGTTGCTGGGAGGTAAGTCTGTCCTTTAAAAGCACTTGTCTTTGCAGGGGCAGGCCAGTCGATTTCGGCGTGAGAACAGCTGGTGAGTCAGTTTCAGCGGGAGCAATGCGGAAGTGGTTGCTGGGAGGTAAGTCTGTCCTTCAAAAGCACTTGTCTTTGCAGGGGCAGGCCAGTCGATTTCGGCGTGAGAACAGCTGGTGAGTCAGTTTCAGCGGGAGCATTGCAGAAGTGGTTGCTGGGAGGTAAGTCTGTCCTTTAAAAGCACTTGTCTTTGCAGGGGCAGGCCAGTCGATTTCGGCGGGAGTGGAGCTGGCTGGTTAGTCAATTTCAGCGGGAGCATTGCGGAAGTGGCTGCTGGGAGGTAAGTCAACCTTTAAAAGCACTTGTCTTTGCAGGGGCAGGCCAGTCG
This sequence comes from Scyliorhinus torazame, assembly GCF_047496885.1. Lineage (NCBI taxonomy): Eukaryota > Metazoa > Chordata > Chondrichthyes > Carcharhiniformes > Scyliorhinidae > Scyliorhinus > Scyliorhinus torazame. The sequence goes on along the minus strand of NC_092728.1, from coordinate 32,082,948 downwards.
ATTTCGGCGTGAGAACAGCTGGTGAGTCAGTTTCAGCGGGAGCATTGCGGAAGTGGCTGCTGGGAGGTAAGTCAACCTTTAAAAGCACTTGTCTTTGCAGGGGCAGGCCAGTCGATTTCGGCGTGAGAACAGCTGGTGAGTCAGTTTCAGCGGGAGCTTTGCGGAAGTGGTTGCTGGGAGGTAAGTCTGTCCTTTAAAAGCACTTGTCTTTGCAGGGGCAGGCCAGTCGATTTCGGCGTGAGAACAGCTGGTGAGTCAGTTTCAGCGGGAGCATTGCGGAAGTGGCTGCTGGAAGGTAAGTCTGTCCTTTATAAGCACTTGTCTTTGCAGGGGCAGGCCAGTCGATTTCAGCGTGAGAACAGCTGGTGAGTCAGTTTCAGCGGGAGCATTGCGGAAGTGGTTGCTGGGAGGTAAGTCTGTCCTTTAAAAGCACTTGTCTTTGCAGGGGCAGGCCAGTCGATTTCGGCGTGAGAACAGCTGGTGAGTCAGTTTCAGCGGGAGCATTGTGGAAGAGGTTGCTGGGAGGTAAGTCAACCTTTAAAAGCACTTGTCTTTGCAGGGGCAGGCCAGTCGATTTCGGCGTGTGAACAGCTGGTGAGTCAGTTTCAGCGGGCACATTGCGGAAGTGGTTGCTGGGATGTAAGTCTGTCCTTTAAAAGCACTTGTCTTTGCAGGGGCAGGCCAGTCGATTTCTGCGTGAGAACAGCTGGTGAGTCAGTTTCAGCGGGAGCATTGCGGAAGTGGTTGCTGGGCGGTAAGTCTGTCCTTTAAAAGCACTTGTCTTTGCAGGGGCAGGCCGGTCGATTTCGGCGTGAGAACAGCTGGTGAGTCAGTTTCAGCGGGAGCATTGCGGAAGTGGTTGCTGGGAGGTAAGTCTGTCCTTTAAAAGCACTTGTCTTTGCAGGGGCAGGCCAGTCGATTTCGGCGTGAGAACAGCTGGTGAGTCAGATTCAGCGGGAGCAATGCGGAAGTGGTTGCTGGGAGGTAAGTCTGTCCTTCAAAAGCACTTGTCTTTGCAGGGGCAGGCCAGTCGATTTCGGCGTGAGAACAGCTGGTGAGTCAGTTTCAGCGGGAGCATTGCAGAAGTGGTTGCTGGGAGGTAAGTCTGTCCTTTAAAAGCACTTGTCTTTGCAGGGGCAGGCCAGTCGATTTCGGCGGGAGAACAGCTGGTGAGTCAGTTTCAGCGGGAGCATTGTGGAAGTGGTTGCTGGGAGGTAAGTCAACCTTTAAAAGCACTTGTCTTTGCAGGGGCAGGCCAGTCGATTTCGGCGTGAGAACAGCTGGTGAGTCAGTTTCAGCGGGAGCATTGCGGAAGTGGCTGCTGGGAGGTAAGTCAACCTTTAAAAGCACTTGTCTTTGCAGGGGCAGGCCAGTCGATTTAGGCGTGAGAACAGCTGGTGAGTCAGTTTCAGCGGGAGCATTGCGGAAGTGGTTGCTGGGAGGTAAGTCTGTCCTTTAAAAGCACTTGTCTTTGCAGGGGCAGGCCAGTCGATTTCGGCGTGAGAACAGCTGGTGAGTCAGTTTCAGCGGGAGCATTGCGGAAGTGGTTACTGGGAGGTAAGTCTGTCCTTTAAAAGCACTTGTCTTTGCAGGGGTAGGCCAGTCGATTTCGGCGTGAGAACAGCTGGTGAGTCAGTTTCAGCGGGAGCAATGCGGAAGTGGTTGCTGGGAGGTAAGTCTGTCCTTCAAAAGCACTTGTCTTTGCAGTGGCAGGCCAGTCGATTTCGGCGTGAGAACAGCTGGTGAGTCAGTTTCAGCGGGAGCATTGCAGAAGTGGTTGCTGGGAGGTAAGTCTGTCCTTTATAAGCACTTTTCTTTGCAGGGGCAGGCCAGTCGATTTCGGCGTGAGAACAGCTGGTGAGTCAGTTTCAGCGGGAGCATTGCGGAAGTGGTTGCTGGGATGTAAGTCTGTCCTTTAAAAGCACTTGTCTTTGCAGGGGCAGGCCAGTCGATTTCGGCGTGAGAACAGCTGGTGAGTCAGTTTCAGCGGGAGCATTGTGGAAGTGGTTGCTGGGAGGTAAGTCAACCTTTAAAAGCACTTGTCTTTGCAGGGGCAGGCCAGTCGATTTCGGCGTGAGAACAGCTGGTGAGTCAGTTTCAGCGGGAGCATTGCGGAAGTGGTTGCTGGGAGGTAAGTCAACCTTTAAAAGCACTTGTCTTTGCAGGGGCAGGCCAGTCGATTTCGGCTTGAGAACAGCTGGTGAGTCAGTTTCAGTGGGAGCAGTGCGGAAGTGGCTGCTGGGAGATAAGTCAACCTTTAAAAGCACTTGTCTTTGCAGGGGCAGGCCAGTCGATTTCGGCGTGAGAGCAGCTGGTGAGTCAGTTTCAGCGGGAGCATTGCGGAAGTGGTTGCTGGGAGTTAAGTCTGTCCTTTAAAAGCACTTGTCTTTGCAGGGGCAGGCCAGTCGATTTTGGCGTGAGAACAGCTGGTGAGTCAGTTTCAGCGGGAGCATTGCGGAAGTGGTTGCTGGGCGGTAAGTCTGTCCTTTAAAAGCACTTGTCTTTGCAGGGGCAGGCCAGTCGATTTCGGCGTGAGAACAGCTGGTAAGTCAGTTTCAGCGGGGGCATTGCAGAAGTGGTTGCTGGGAGGTAAGTCTGTCCTTTAAAAGCACTTGCCTTTGCAGGGGCAGGCCAGTCGATTTCGGCGTGAGAACAGCTGGTAAGTCAGTTTCAGCGGGAGCATTGCGGAAGTGGTTGCTGGGAGGTAAGTCTGTCCTTTAAAAGCACTTGTCTTTGCAGGGGCAGGCCAGTCGATTTCGGCGGGAATGGAGCTGGCTGGTTAGTCAATTTCAGCGGGAGCATTGCGGAAGTGGCTGCAGGGAGGTAAGTCAACCTTTAAAAGCACTTGTCTTTGCAGGGGCAGGCCAGTCGATTTCGGCGTGAGAACAGCTGGTGAGTCAGTTTCAGCGGGAGCATTGCGGAAGTGGCTGCTGGGAGGCAAGTCAACCTTTAAAAGCACTTGTCTTTGCAGGGGCAGGCCAGTCGATTTCGGCGTGAGAACAGCTGGTGAGTGAGTTTCAGCGGGAGCATTGCGGAAGTGGTTGCTGGGAGGTAAGCCTGCCTTTAAAAGCACTTGTCTTTGCAGGGGCAGGCCAGTCGATTTCGGAGGGCGTGGAGCTGGCTGGTTAGTCAATTTCAGCGGGAGCATTGCGGAAGTGCTGCTGGGAGGTAAGTCAACCTTTAAAAGCACTTGTCTTTGCAGGGGCAGGCCAGTCGATTTCGGCTTGAGAACAGCTGGTGAGTCAGTTTCAGCGGGAGCACTGCGGAAGTGGTTGCTGGGAGGTAAGTCAACCTTTAAAAGCACTTGTCTTTGCAGGGGCAGCCCAGTCGATTTCGGCGTGAGAACAGCTGGTGAGTCAGTTTCAGCGGGAGCATTGCAGAAGTGGTTGCTGGGAGGTAAGTCTGTCCTTTAAAAGCACTTGTCTTAGCAGGGGCAGGCCAGTCGATTTCGGCGGGAGTGGAGCTGGCTGGTTAGTCAATTTCAGCGGGAGCATTGCGGAAGTGGCTGCAGGGAGGTAAGTTAACCTTTAAAAGCACTTGTCTTTGCAGGGGCAGGCCAGTCGATTTCGGCGTGAGAACAGCTGGTGAGTCAGTTTCAGCGGGAGCATTGCGGAAGTGGCTGCTGGGAGGTAAGTCAACCTTTAAAAGCACTTGTCTTTGCAGGGGCAGGCCAGTCGATTTCGGCGTGAGAACAGCTGTTGAGTCAGTTTCAGCGGGAGCATTGCGGAAGTGGTTGCTGGGAGGTAAGTCTGTCCTTTAAAACCACTTGTCTTTGCAGGGGCAGGCCAGTCGATTTCGGCGTGAGAACAGCTGGTGAGTCAGTTTCAGCGGGAGCATTGCGGAAGTGGTTGCTGGGAGGTAAGTCTGTCCTTTATAAGCACTTGTCTCTGCAGGGGCAGGCCAGTCGATTTCGGCGTGAGAACAGCTGGTGAGTCAGTTTCAGTGGGAGCATTGCGGAAGTGGCTGCTGGGAGGTAAGTCAACCTTTAAAAGCACTTGTCTTTGCAGGGGCAGGCCAGTCGATTTCGGCGTGAGAACAGCTGGTGAGTCAGTTTCAGCGGGAGCATTGCGGAAGTGGTTGCTGGGAGGTAAGTCAACCTTTAAAAGCACTTGTCTTTGCAGGGGCAGGCCAGTCGATTTCGGCTTGAGAACAGCTGGTGAGTCAGTTTCAGCGGGAGCAGTGCGGAAGTGGCTGCTGGGAGATAAGTCAACCTTTAAAAGCACTTGTCTTTGCAGGGGCAGGCCAGTCGATTTCGGCGTGAGAGCAGCTGGTGAGTCAGTTTCAGCGGGAGCATTGCGGAAGTGGTTGCTGGGAGTTAAGTCTGTCCTTTAAAAGCACTTGTCTTTGCAGGGGAAGGCCAGTCGATTTTGGCGTGAGAACAGCTGGTGAGTCAGTTTCAGCGGGAGCATTGCGGAAGTGGTTGCTGGGCGGTAAGTCTGACCTTTAAAAGCACTTGTCTTTGCAGGGGCAGGCCAGTCGATTTCGGCGTGAGAACAGCTGGTGAGTCAGTTTCAGCGGGGGCATTGCGGAAGTGGTTGCTGGGAGGTAAGTCTGTCCTTTAAAAGCACTTGCCTTTGCAGGGGCAGGCCAGTCGATTTCGGCGTGAGAACAGCTGGTAAGTCAGTTTCAGCGGGAGCATTGCGGAAGTGGTTGCTGGGAGGTAAGTCTGTCCTTTAAAAGCACTTGTCTTTGCAGGGGCAGGCCAGTCGATTTCGGCGGGAATGGAGCTGGCTGGTTAGTCAATTTCAGCGGGAGCATTGCGGAAGTGGCTGCAGGGAGGTAAGTCAACCTTTAAAAGCACTTGTCTTTGCAGGGGCAGGCCAGTCGATTTCGGCGTGAGAACAGCTGGTGAGTCAGTTTCAGCGGGAGCATTGCGGAAGTGGTTGCTGGGCGGTAAGTCTGTCCTTTAAAAGCACTTGTCTTTGCAGGGGCAGGCCAGTCGATTTCGGCGTGAGAACAGCTGGTGAGTCAGTTTCAGCGGGAGCAATGCGGAAGTGGTTGCTGGGAGGTAAGTCTGTCCTTCAAAAGCACTTGTCTTTGCAGGGGCAGGCCAGTCGATTTCGGCGTGAGAACAGCTGGTGAGTCAGTTTCAGCGGGAGCATTGCAGAAGTGGTTGCTGGGAGGTAAGTCTGTCCTTTAAAAGCACTTGTCTTTGCAGGGGCAGGCCAGTCGATTTCGGCGGGAGTGGAGCTGGCTGGTTAGTCAATTTCAGCGGGAGCATTGCGGAAGTGGCTGCTGGGAGGTAAGTCAACCTTTAAAAGCACTTGTCTTTGCAGGGGCAGGCCAGTCGATTTCGGCGTGAGAACAGCTGGTGAGTCAGTTTCAGCGGGAGCATTGCGGAAGTGGCTGCTGGGAGGTAAGTCAACCTTTAAAAGCACTTGTCTTTGCAGGGGCAGGCCAGTCGATTTCGGCGTGAGAACAGCTGGTGAGTCAGTTTCAGCGGGAGCTTTGCGGAAGTGGTTGCTGGGAGGTAAGTCTGTCCTTTAAAAGCACTTGTCTTTGCAGGGGCAGGCCAGTCGATTTCGGCGTGAGAACAGCTCGTGAGTCAGTTTCAGCGGGAGCATTGCGGAAGTGGCTGCTGGAAGGTAAGTCTGTCCTTTATAAGCACTTGTCTTTGCAGGGGCAGGCCAGTCGATTTCAGCGTGAGAACAGCTGGTGAGTCAGTTTCAGCGGGAGCATTGCGGAAGTGGTTGCTGGGAGGTAAGTCTGTCCTTTAAAAGCACTTGTCTTTGCAGGGGCAGGCCAGTCGATTTCGGCGTGAGAACAGCTGGTGAGTCAGTTTCAGCGGGAGCATTGTGGAAGTGGTTGCTGGGAGGTAAGTCAACCTTTAAAAGCACTTGTCTTTGCAGGGGCAGGCCAGTCGATTTCGGCGTGTGAACAGCTGGTGAGTCAGTTTCAGCGGGCACATTGCGGAAGTGGTTGCTGGGATGTAAGTCTGTCCTTTAAAAGCACTTGTCTTTGCAGGGGCAGGCCAGTCGATTTCTGCGTGAGAACAGCTGGTGAGTCAGTTTCAGCGGGAGCATTGCGGAAGTGGTTGCTGGGCGGTAAGTCTGTCCTTTAAAAGCACTTGTCTTTGCAGGGGCAGGCCGGTCGATTTCGGCGTGAGAACAGCTGGTGAGTCAGTTTCAGCGGGAGCATTGCGGAAGTGGTTGCTGGGAGGTAAGTCTGTCCTTTAAAAGCACTTGTCTTTGCAGGGGCAGGCCAGTCGATTTCGGCGTGAGAACAGCTGGTGAGTCAGATTCAGCGGGAGCAATGCGGAAGTGGTTGCTGGGAGGTAAGTCTGTCCTTCAAAAGCACTTGTCTTTGCAGGGGCAGGCCAGTCGATTTCGGCGTGAGAACAGCTGGTGAGTCAGTTTCAGCGGGAGCATTGCAGAAGTGGTTGCTGGGAGGTAAGTCTGTCCTTTAAAAGCACTTGTCTTTGCAGGGGCAGGCCAGTCGATTTCGGCGGGAGAACAGCTGGTGAGTCAGTTTCAGCGGGAGCATTGTGGAAGTGGTTGCTGGGAGGTAAGTCAACCTTTAAAAGCACTTGTCTTTGCAGGGGCAGGCCAGTCGATTTCGGCGTGAGAACAGCTGGTGAGTCAGTTTCAGCGGGAGCATTGCGGAAGTGGCTGCTGGGAGGTAAGTCAACCTTTAAAAGCACTTGTCTTTGCAGGGGCAGGCCAGTCGATTTAGGCGTGAGAACAGCTGGTGAGTCAGTTTCAGCGGGAGCATTGCGGAAGTGGTTGCTGGGAGGTAAGTCTGTCCTTTAAAAGCACTTGTCTTTGCAGGGGCAGGCCAGTCGATTTCGGCGTGAGAACAGCTGGTGAGTCAGTTTCAGCGGGAGCATTGCGGAAGTGGTTACTGGGAGGTAAGTCTGTCCTTTAAAAGCACTTGTCTTTGCAGGGGTAGGCCAGTCGATTTCGGCGTGAGAACAGCTGGTGAGTCAGTTTCAGCGGGAGCAATGCGGAAGTGGTTGCTGGGAGGTAAGTCTGTCCTTCAAAAGCACTTGTCTTTGCAGTGGCAGGCCAGTCGATTTCGGCGTGAGAACAGCTGGTGAGTCAGTTTCAGCGGGAGCATTGCAGAAGTGGTTGCTGGGAGGTAAGTCTGTCCTTTATAAGCACTTTTCTTTGCAGGGCCAGGCCAGTCGATTTCGGCGTGAGAACAGCTGGTGAGTCAGTTTCAGCGGGAGCATTGCGGAAGTGGTTGCTGGGATGTAAGTCTGTCCTTTAAAAGCACTTGTCTTTGCAGGGGCAGGCCAGTCGATTTCGGCGTGAGAACAGCTGGTGAGTCAGTTTCAGCGGGAGCATTGTGGAAGTGGTTGCTGGGAGGTAAGTCAACCTTTAAAAGCACTTGTCTTTGCAGGGGCAGGCCAGTCGATTTCGGCGTGAGAACAGCTGGTGAGTCAGTTTCAGCGGGAGCATTGCGGAAGTGGCTGCTGGGAGGTAAGTCAACCTTTTAAAGCACTTGTCTTTGCAGGGGCAGGCCAGTCGATTTAGGCGTGAGAACAGCTGGTGAGTCAGTTTCAGCGGGAGCATTGCGGAAGTGGTTGCTGGGAGGTAAGTCTGTCCTTTAAAAGCACTTGTCTTTGCAGGGGCAGGCCAGTCGATTTCGGCGTGAGAACAGCTGGTGAGTCAGTTTCAGCGGGAGCATTGCGGAAGTGGTTGCTGGGAGGTAAGTCTGTCCTTTAAAAGCACTTGTCTTTGCAGGGGCAGGCCAGTCGATTTCGGCGGGAGTGGAGCTGGCTGGTTAGTCAATTTCAGCGGGAGCATTGCGGAAGTGGCTGCTGGGAGGTAAGTCAACCTTTAAAAGCACTTGTCTTTGCAGGGGCAGGCCAGTCGATTTCGGCGTGAGAACAGCTGGTGAGTCAGTTTCAGCGGGAGCATTGCGGAAGTGGCTGCTGGGAGGTAAGTCAACCTTTAAAAGCACTTGTCTTTGCAGGGGCAGGCCAGTCGATTTCGGCGTGAGAACAGCTGGTGAGTCAGTTTCAGCGGAAGCATTGCGGAAGTCGTTGCTGGGAGGTAAGTCTGTCCTTTAAAAGCACTTGTCTTTGCAGGGGCAGGCCAGTCGATTTCGGCGTGAGAACAGCTGGTGAGTCAGTTTCAGCGGGAGCATTGCGGAAGTGGTTACTGGGAGGTAAGTCTGTCCTTTAAAAGCACTTGTCTTTGCAGGGGCAGGCCAGTCGATTTCGGCGTGAGAACAGCTGGTGAGTCAGTTTCAGCGGGAGCAATGCGGAAGTGGTTGCTGGGAGGTAAGTCTGTCCTTCAAAAGCACTTGTCTTTGCAGTGGCAGGCCAGTCGATTTCGGCGTGAGAACAGCTGGTGAGTCAGTTTCAGCGGGAGCATTGCAGAAGTGGTTGCTGGGAGGTAAGTCTGTCCTTTAAAAGCACTTGTCTTTGCAGGGGCAGGCCAGTCAATTTCGGCGGGAGTGGAGCTGGCTGGTTAGTCAATTTCAGCGGGAGCATTGCGGAAGTGGTTGCTGGGAGGTAAGTCTGTCCTTCAAAAGCACTTGTCTTTGCAGGGGCAGGCCAGTCGATTTCGGCGTGAGAACAGCTGGTGAGTCAGTTTCAGCGGGAGCATTGCAGAAGTGGTTGCTGGGAGGTAAGTCTGTCCTTTAAAAGCACTTGTCTTTGCAGGGGCAGGCCAGTCGATTTCGGCGGGAGTGGAGCTGGCTGGTTAGTCAATTTCAGCGGGAGCATTGCGGAAGTGGCTGCTGGGAGGTAAGTCAACCTTTAAAAGCACTTGTCTTTGCAGGGGCAGGCCAGTCGATTTCGGCGTGAGAACAGCTGGTGAGTCAGTTTCAGCGGGAGCATTGCGGAAGTGGCTGCTGGGAGGTAAGTCAACCTTTAAAAGCACTTGTCTTTGCAGGGGCAGGCCAGTCGATTTCGGCGTGAGAACAGCTGGTGAGTCAGTTTCAGCGGGAGCAATGCGGAAGTGGTTGCTGGGAGGTAAGTCTGTCCTTCAAAAGCACTTGTCTTTGCAGTGGCAGGCCAGTCGATTTCGGCGTGAGAACGGCTGGTGAGTCAGTTTCAGCGGGAGCATTGCAGAAGTGGTTGCTGGGAGGTAAGTCTGTCCTTTATAAGCACTTTTCTTTGCAGGGGCAGGCCAGTCGATTTCAGCGTGAGAACAGCTGGTGAGTCAGTTTCAGCGGGAGCATTGCGGAAGTGGTTGCTGGGAGGTAAGTCTGTCCTTTAAAAGCACTTGTCTTTGCAGGGGCAGGCCAGTCGATTTCGGCGTGAGAACAGCTGGTGAGTCAGTTTCAGCGGGAGCATTGTGGAAGTGGTTGCTGGGAGGTAAGTCAACCTTTAAAAGCACTTGTCTTTGCAGGGGCAGGCCAGTCGATTTCGGCGTGAGAACAGCTGGTGAGTCAGTTTCAGCGGGAGCATTGCGGAAGTGGCTGCTGGGAGGTAAGTCAACCTTTAAAAGCACTTGTCTTTGCAGGGGCAGGCCAGTCGATTTAGGCGTGAGAACAGCTGGTGAGTCAGTTTCAGCGGGAGCATTGCGGAAGTGGTTGCTGGGAGGTAAGTCTGTCCTTTAAAAGCACTTGTCTTTGCAGGGGCAGGCCAGTCGATTTCGGCGTGAGAACAGCTGGTGAGTCAGTTTCAGCGGGAGCATTGCGGAAGTGGTTGCTGGGAGGTAAGTCTGTCCTTTAAAAGCACTTGTCTTTGCAGGGGCAGGCCAGTCGATTTCGGCGTGAGAACAGCTGGTGAGTCAGTTTCAGCGGGAGCATTGCGGAAGTGGTTACTGGGAGGTAAGTCTGTCCTTTAAAAGCACTTGTCTTTGCAGGGGCAGGCCAGTCGATTTCGGCGTGAGAACAGCTGGTGAGTCAGTTTCAGCGGGAGCAATGCGGAAGTGGTTGCTGGGAGGTAAGTCTGTCCTTTAAAAGCACTTGTCTTTGCAGGGGCAGGCCAGTCGATTTCGGCGGGAGTGGAGCTGGCTGGTTAGTCAATTTCAGCGGGAGCATTGCGGAAGTGGCTGCTGGGAGGTAAGTCAACCTTTAAAAGCACTTGTCTTTGCAGGGGCAGGCCAGTCGATTTCGGCGTGAGAACAGCTGGTGAGTCAGTTTCAGCGGGAGCATTGCGGAAGTGGCTGCTGGGAGGTAAGTCAACCTTTAAAAGCACTTGTCTTTGCAGGGGCAGGCCAGTCGATTTCGGCGTGAGAACAGCTGGTGAGTCAGTTTCAGCGGAAGCATTGCGGAAGTCGTTGCTGGGAGGTAAGTCTGTCCTTTAAAAGCACTTGTCTTTGCAGGGGCAGGCCAGTCGATTTCGGCGTGAGAACAGCTGGTGAGTCAGTTTCAGCGGGAGCAATGCGGAAGTGGTTGCTGGGAGGTAAGTCTGTCCTTCAAAAGCACTTGTCTTTGCAGGGGCAGGCCAGTCGATTTCGGCGTGAGAACAGCTGGTGAGTCAGTTTCAGCGGGAGCATTGCAGAAGTGGTTGCTGGGAGGTAAGTCTGTCCTTTAAAAGCACTTGTCTTTGCAGGGGCAGGCCAGTCGATTTCGGCGGGAGTGGAGCTGGCTGGTTAGTCAATTTCAGCGGGAGCATTGCGGAAGTGGCTGCTGGGAGGTAAGTCAACCTTTAAAAGCACTTGTCTTTGCAGGGGCAGGCCAGTCGATTTCGGCGTGAGAACAGCTGGTGAGTCAGTTTCAGCGGGAGCATTGTGGAAGTGGTTGCTGGGAGGTAAGTCAACCTTTAAAAGCACTTGTCTTTGCAGGGGCAGGCCAGTCGATTTCGGCGTGAGAACAGCTGGTGAGTCAGTTTCAGCGGGAGCATTGCGGAAGTGGTTGCTGGGAGGTAAGTCTGTCCTTTAAAAGCACTTGTCTTTGCAGGGGCAGGCCAGTCGATTTCGGCGGGAGTGGAGCTGGCTGGTTAGTCAATTTCAGCGGGAGCATTGCGGAAGTGGCTGCTGGGAGGTAAGTCAACCTTTAAAAGCACTTGTCTTTGCAGGGGCAGGCCAGTCGATTTCGGCGTGAGAACAGCTGGTGAGTCAGTTTCAGCGGGAGCATTGCGGAAGTGGCTGCTGGGAGGTAAGTCAACCTTTAAAAGCACTTGTCTTTGCAGGGGCAGGCCAGTCGATTTCGGCGTGAGAACAGCTGGTGAGTCAGTTTCAGCGGAAGCATTGCGGAAGTCGTTGCTGGGAGGCAAGTCTGTCCTTTAAAAGCACTTGTCTTTGCAGGGGCAGGCCAGTCGATTTCGGCGTGAGAACAGCTGGTGAGTCAGTTTCAGCGGGAGCAATGCGGAAGTGGTTGCTGGGAGGTAAGTCTGTCCTTCAAAAGCACTTGTCTTTGCAGGGGCAGGCCAGTCGATTTCGGCGTGAGAACAGCTGGTGAGTCAGTTTCAGCGGGAGCATTGCAGAAGTGGTTGCTGGGAGGTAAGTCTGTCCTTTAAAAGCACTTGTCTTTGCAGGGGCAGGCCAGTCGATTTCGGCGGGAGTGGAGCTGGCTGGTTAGTCAATTTCAGCGGGAGCATTGCGGAAGTGGCTGCTGGGAGGTAAGTCAACCTTTAAAAGCACTTGTCTTTGCAGGGGCAGGCCAGTCGATTTCGGCGTGAGAACAGCTGGTGAGTCAGTTTCAGCGGGAGCATTGTGGAAGTGGTTGCTGGGAGGTAAGTCAACCTTTAAAAGCACTTGTCTTTGCAGGGGCAGGCCAGTCGATTTCGGCGTGAGAACAGCTGGTGAGTCAGTTTCAGCGGGAGCATTGCGGAAGTGGCTGCTGGGTGGTAAGTCAACCTTTAAAAGCACTTGTCTTTGCAGGGGCAGGCCAGTCGATTTCGGCGTGAGAACAGCTGGTGAGTCAGTTTCAGCGGGAGCATTGCGGAAGTGGTTGCTGGGAGGTAAGTCTGTCCTTTAAAAGCACTTGTCTTTGCAGGGGCAGGCCAGTCGATTTCGGCGGGAGTGGAGCTGGCTGGTTAGTCAATTTCAGCGGGAGCATTGCGGAAGTGGCTGCTGGGAGGTAAGTCAACCTTTAAAAGCACTTGTCTTTGCAGGGGCAGGCCAGTCGATTTCGGCGTGAGAACAGCTGGTGAGTCAGTTTCAGCGGAAGCATTGCGGAAGTCGTTGCTGGGAGGTAAGTCTGTCCTTTAAAAGCACTTGTCTTTGCAGGGGCAGGCCAGTCGATTTCGGCGTGAGAACAGCTGGTGAGTCAGTTTCAGCGGGAGCATTGCGGAAGTGGTTACTGGGAGGTAAGTCTGTCCTTTAAAAGCACTTGTCTTTGCAGGGGCAGGCCAGTCGATTTCGGCGTGAGAACAGCTGGTGAGTCAGTTTCAGCGGGAGCAATGCGGAAGTGGTTGCTGGGAGGTAAGTCTGTCCTTCAAAAGCACTTGTCTTTGCAGTGGCAGGCCAGTCGATTTCGGCGTGAGAACAGCTGGTGAGTCAGTTTCAGCGGGAGCATTGCAGAAGTGGTTGCTGGGAGGTAAGTCTGTCCTTTAAAAGCACTTGTCTTTGCAGGGGCAGGCCAGTCAATTTCGGCGGGAGTGGAGCTGGCTGGTTAGTCAATTTCAGCGGGAGCATTGCGGAAGTGGTTGCTGGGAGGTAAGTCTGTCCTTCAAAAGCACTTGTCTTTGCAGGGGCAGGCCAGTCGATTTCGGCGTGAGAACAGCTGGTGAGTCAGTTTCAGCGGGAGCATTGCAGAAGTGGTTGCTGGGAGGTAAGTCTGTCCTTTAAAAGCACTTGTCTTTGCAGGGGCAGGCCAGTCGATTTCGGCGGGAGTGGAGCTGGCTGGTTAGTCAATTTCAGCGGGAGCATTGCGGAAGTGGCTGCTGGGAGGTAAGTCAACCTTTAAAAGCACTTGTCTTTGCAGGGGCAGGCCAGTCGATTTCGGCGTGAGAACAGCTGGTGAGTCAGTTTCAGCGGGAGCATTGCGGAAGTGGCTGCTGGGAGGTAAGTCAACCTTTAAAAGCACTTGTCTTTGCAGGGGCAGGCCAGTCGATTTCGGCGTGAGAACAGCTGGTGAGTCAGTTTCAGCGGGAGCAATGCGGAAGTGGTTGCTGGGAGGTAAGTCTGTCCTTCAAAAGCACTTGTCTTTGCAGTGGCAGGCCAGTCGATTTCGGCGTGAGAACGGCTGGTGAGTCAGTTTCAGCGGGAGCATTGCAGAAGTGGTTGCTGGGAGGTAAGTCTGTCCTTTATAAGCACTTTTCTTTGCAGGGGCAGGCCAGTCGATTTCAGCGTGAGAACAGCTGGTGAGTCAGTTTCAGCGGGAGCATTGCGGAAGTGGTTGCTGGGAGGTAAGTCTGTCCTTTAAAAGCACTTGTCTTTGCAGGGGCAGGCCAGTCGATTTCGGCGTGAGAACAGCTGGTGAGTCAGTTTCAGCGGGAGCATTGTGGAAGTGGTTGCTGGGAGGTAAGTCAACCTTTAAAAGCACTTGTCTTTGCAGGGGCAGGCCAGTCGATTTCGGCGTGAGAACAGCTGGTGAGTCAGTTTCAGCGGGAGCATTGCGGAAGTGGCTGCTGGGAGGTAAGTCAACCTTTAAAAGCACTTGTCTTTGCAGGGGCAGGCCAGTCGATTTAGGCGTGAGAACAGCTGGTGAGTCAGTTTCAGCGGGAGCATTGCGGAAGTGGTTGCTGGGAGGTAAGTCTGTCCTTTAAAAGCACTTGTCTTTGCAGGGGCAGGCCAGTCGATTTCGGCGTGAGAACAGCTGGTGAGTCAGTTTCAGCGGGAGCATTGCGGAAGTGGTTGCTGGGAGGTAAGTCTGTCCTTTAAAAGCACTTGTCTTTGCAGGGGCAGGCCAGTCGATTTCGGCGTGAGAACAGCTGGTGAGTCAGTTTCAGCGGGAGCATTGCGGAAGTGGTTACTGGGAGGTAAGTCTGTCCTTTAAAAGCACTTGTCTTTGCAGGGGCAGGCCAGTCGATTTCGGCGTGAGAACAGCTGGTGAGTCAGTTTCAGCGGGAGCAATGCGGAAGTGGTTGCTGGGAGGTAAGTCTGTCCTTTAAAAGCACTTGTCTTTGCAGGGGCAGGCCAGTCGATTTCGGCGGGAGTGGAGCTGGCTGGTTAGTCAATTTCAGCGGGAGCATTGCGGAAGTGGCTGCTGGGAGGTAAGTCAACCTTTAAAAGCACTTGTCTTTGCAGGGGCAGGCCAGTCGATTTCGGCGTGAGAACAGCTGGTGAGTCAGTTTCAGCGGGAGCATTGCGGAAGTGGCTGCTGGGAGGTAAGTCAACCTTTAAAAGCACTTGTCTTTGCAGGGGCAGGCCAGTCGATTTCGGCGTGAGAACAGCTGGTGAGTCAGTTTCAGCGGAAGCATTGCGGAAGTCGTTGCTGGGAGGTAAGTCTGTCCTTTAAAAGCACTTGTCTTTGCAGGGGCAGGCCAGTCGATTTCGGCGTGAGAACAGCTGGTGAGTCAGTTTCAGCGGGAGCAATGCGGAAGTGGTTGCTGGGAGGTAAGTCTGTCCTTCAAAAGCACTTGTCTTTGCAGGGGCAGGCCAGTCGATTTCGGCGTGAGAACAGCTGGTGAGTCAGTTTCAGCGGGAGCATTGCAGAAGTGGTTGCTGGGAGGTAAGTCTGTCCTTTAAAAGCACTTGTCTTTGCAGGGGCAGGCCAGTCGATTTCGGCGGGAGTGGAGCTGGCTGGTTAGTCAATTTCAGCGGGAGCATTGCGGAAGTGGCTGCTGGGAGGTAAGTCAACCTTTAAAAGCACTTGTCTTTGCAGGGGCAGGCCAGTCGATTTCGGCGTGAGAACAGCTGGTGAGTCAGTTTCAGCGGGAGCATTGTGGAAGTGGTTGCTGGGAGGTAAGTCAACCTTTAAAAGCACTTGTCTTTGCAGGGGCAGGCCAGTCGATTTCGGCGTGAGAACAGCTGGTGAGTCAGTTTCAGCGAAGCATTGCGGAAGTGGTTGCTGGGAGGTAAGTCTGTCCTTTAAAAGCACTTGTCTTTGCAGGGGCAGGCCAGTCGATTTCGGCGGGAGTGGAGCTGGCTGGTTAGTCAATTTCAGCGGGAGCATTGCGGAAGTGGCTGCTGGGAGGTAAGTCAACCTTTAAAAGCACTTGTCTTTGCAGGGGCAGGCCAGTCGATTTCGGCGTGAGAACAGCTGGTGAGTCAGTTTCAGCGGGAGCATTGCGGAAGTGGCTGCTGGGAGGTAAGTCAACCTTTAAAAGCACTTGTCTTTGCAGGGGCAGGCCAGTCGATTTCGGCGTGAGAACAGCTGGTGAGTCAGTTTCAGCGGAAGCATTGCGGAAGTCGTTGCTGGGAGGCAAGTCTGTCCTTTAAAAGCACTTGTCTTTGCAGGGGCAGGCCAGTCGATTTCGGCGTGAGAACAGCTGGTGAGTCAGTTTCAGCGGGAGCAATGCGGAAGTGGTTGCTGGGAGGTAAGTCTGTCCTTCAAAAGCACTTGTCTTTGCAGGGGCAGGCCAGTCGATTTCGGCGTGAGAACAGCTGGTGAGTCAGTTTCAGCGGGAGCATTGCAGAAGTGGTTGCTGGGAGGTAAGTCTGTCCTTTAAAAGCACTTGTCTTTGCAGGGGCAGGCCAGTCGATTTCGGCGGGAGTGGAGCTGGCTGGTTAGTCAATTTCAGCGGGAGCATTGCGGAAGTGGCTGCTGGGAGGTAAGTCAACCTTTAAAAGCACTTGTCTTTGCAGGGGCAGGCCAGTCGATTTCGGCGTGAGAACAGCTGGTGAGTCAGTTTCAGCGGGAGCATTGTGGAAGTGGTTGCTGGGAGGTAAGTCAACCTTTAAAAGCACTTGTCTTTGCAGGGGCAGGCCAGTCGATTTCGGCGTGAGAACAGCTGGTGAGTCAGTTTCAGCGGGAGCATTGCGGAAGTGGCTGCTGGGTGGTAAGTCAACCTTTAAAAGCACTTGTCTTTGCAGGGGCAGGCCAGTCGATTTCGGCGTGAGAACAGCTGGTGAGTCAGTTTCAGCGGGAGCATTGCGGAAGTGGTTGCTGGGAGGTAAGTCTGTCCTTTAAAAGCACTTGTCTTTGCAGGGGCAGGCCAGTCGATTTCGGCGGGAGTGGAGCTGGCTGGTTAGTCAATTTCAGCGGGAGCATTGCGGAAGTGGCTGCTGGGAGGTAAGTCAACCTTTAAAAGCACTTGTCTTTGCAGGTGCAGGCCAGTCGATTTCGGCGTGAGAACAGCTGGTGAGTCAGTTTCAGCGGGAGCATTGCGGAAGTGGCTGCTGGGAGGTAAGTCAACCTTTAAAAGCACTTGTCTTTGCAGGGGCAGGCCAGTCGATTTCGGCGTGAGAACAGCTGGTGAGTCAGTTTCAGCGGAAGCATTGCGGAAGTCGTTGCTGGGAGGCAAGTCTGTCCATTAAAAGCACTTGTCTTTGCAGGGGCAGGCCAGTCGATTTCGGCGTGAGAACAGCTGGTGAGTCAGTTTCAGCGGGAGCAATGCGGAAGTGGTTGCTGGGAGGTAAGTCTGTCCTTCAAAAGCACTTGTCTTTGCAGGGGCAGGCCAGTCGATTTCGGCGTGAGAACAGCTGGTGAGTCAGTTTCAGCGGGAGCATTGCAGAAGTGGTTGCTGGGAGGTAAGTCTGTCCTTTAAAAGCACTTGTCTTTGCAGGGGCAGGCCAGTCGATTTCGGCGGGAGTGGAGCTGGCTGGTTAGTCAATTTCAGCGGGAGCATTGCGGAAGTGGCTGCTGGGAGGTAAGTCAACCTTTAAAAGCACTTGTCTTTGCAGGGGCAGGCCAGTCGATTTCGGCGTGAGAACAGCTGGTGAGTCAGTTTCAGCGGGAGCTTTGCGGAAGTGGTTCCTGGGAGGTAAGTCTGTCCTTTAAAAGCACTTTTCTTTGCAGGGGCAGGCCAGTCGATTTCGGCGTGAGAACAGCTCGTGAGTCAGTTTCAGCGGGAGCATTGCGGAAGTGGCTGCTGGAAGGTAAGTTTGTCCTTTATAAGCACTTGTCTTTGCAGGGGCAGGCCAGTCGATTTCAGCGTGAGAACAGCTGGTGAGTCAGTTTCAGCGGGAGCATTGCGGAAGTGGTTGCTGGGAGGTAAGTCTGTCCTTTAAAAGCACTTGTCTTTGCAGGGGCAGGCCAGTCGATTTCGGCGTGAGAACAGCTGGTGAGTCAGTTTCAGCGGGAGCATTGTGGAAGTGGTTGCTGGGAGGTAAGTCAACCTTTAAAAGCACTTGTCTTTGCAGGGGCAGGCCAGTCGATTTTGGCGTGAGAACAGCTGGTGAGTCAGTTTCAGCGGGAGCATTGCGGAAGTGGCTGCTGGGAGGTAAGTCAACCTTTAAAAGCACTTGTCTTTGCAGGGGCAGGCCAGTCGATTTAGGCGTGAGAACAGCTGGTGAGTCAGTTTCAGCGGGAGCATTGCGGAAGTGGTTGCTGGGAGGTAAGTCTGTCCTTTAAAAGCACTTGTCTTTGCAGGGGCAGGCCAGTCGATTTCGGCGGGAGTGGTGCTGGCTGGTTAGTCAATTTCAGCGGGAGCATTGCGGAAGTGGCTGCTGGGAGGTAAGTCAACCTTGAAAAGCACTTGTCTTTGCAGGGGCAGGCCAGTCGATTTTGGCGTGAGAACAGCTGGTGAGTCAGTTTCAGCGGGAGCATTGCGGAAGTGGTTGCTGGGAGGTAAGTCTGTCCTTTAAAAGCACTTGTCTTTGCAGGGGCAGGCCAGTCGATTTCGGCGTGAGAACAGCTGGTGAGTCAGTTTCAGCGGGAGCATTAAAGAAGTGGTTCCTGGGAGGTAAGTCTGTCCTTTAAAAGCACTTGTCTTTGCAGGGGCAGGCCAGTCGATTTCGGCGTGAGAACAGCTGGTGAGTCAGTTTCAGCGGGAGCATTGCGGAAGTGGTTGCTGGGAGGTAAGTCTGTCCTTCAAAAGCACTTGTCTTTGCAGGGGCAGGCCAGTCGATTTCGGCGTGAGAACAGCTGGTGAGTCAGTTTCAGCGGGAGCATTGCAGAAGTGGTTGCTGGAAGGTAAGTCTGTCCTTTAAATGCACTTGTCTTTGCAGGGGCAGGCCAGTCGATTTCGGCGGGAGTGGAGCTGGCTGGTTAGTCAATTTCAGCGGGAGCATTGAGGAAGTGGCTGCTGGGAGGTAAGTCAACCTTTAAAAGCACTTGTCTTTGCAGGGGCAGGCCAGTCGATTTCGGCGTGAGAACAGCTGGTGAGTCAGTTTCAGCGGGAGCATTGCGGAAGTGGCTGCTGGGAGGTAAGTCAACCTTTAAAAGCACTTGTCTTTGCAGGGGCAGGCCAGTCGATTTCGGCGTGAGAACAGCTGGTGAGTCAGTTTCAGCGGGAGCTTTGCGGAAGTGGTTGCTGGGAGGTAAGTCTGTCCTTTAAAAGCACTTGTCTTTGCAGGGGCAGGCCAGTCGATTTCGGCGTGAGAACAGCTCGTGAGTCAGTTTCAGCGGGAGCATTGCGGAAGTGGCTGCTGGAAGGTAAGTCTGTCCTTTAAAAGCACTTGTCTTTGCAGGGGCAGGCCAGTCGATTTCTGCGTGAGAACAGCTGGTGAGTCAGTTTCAGCGGGAGCATTGCGGAAGTGGTTGCTGGGAGGTAAGTCTGTCCATTAAAAGCACTTGTCTTTGCAGGGGCAGGCCAGTCGATTTCGGCGTGAGAACAGCTGGTGAGTCAGTTTCAGCGGGAGCATTGCGGAAGTGGTTGCTGGGAGGTAAGTCTGTCCTTCAAAAGCACTTGTCTTTGCAGGGGCAGGCCAGTCGATTTCGGCGTGAGAACAGCTGGTGAGTCAGTTTCAGCGGGAGCATTGCAGAAGTGGTTGCTGGGAGGTAAGTCTGTCCTTTAAAAGCACTTGTCTTTGCAGGGGCAGGCCAGTCGATTTCGGCGGGAGTGGAGCTGGCTGGTTAGTCAATTTCAGCGGGAGCATTGCGGAAGTGGCTGCTGGGAGGTAAGTCAAGCTTTAAAAGCACTTGTCTTTGCAGGGGCAGGCCAGTCGATTTCGGCGTGAGAACAGCTGGTGAGTCAGTTTCAGCGGGAGCATTGCGGAAGTGGCTGCTGGGAGGTAAGTCAACCTTTAAAAGCACTTGTCTTTGCAGGGGCAGGCCAGTCGATTTCGGCGTGAGAACAGCTGGTGAGTCAATTTCAGCGGTAGCTTTGCGGAAGTGGTTGCTGGGAGGTAAGTCTGTCCTTTAAAAGCACTTGTCTTTGCAGGGGCAGGCCAGTCGATTTCGGCGTGAGAACAGCTCGTGAGTCAGTTTCAGCGGGAGCATTGCGGAAGTGGCTGCTGGAAGGTAAGTCTGTCCTTTATAAGCACTTGTCTTTGCAGGGGCAGGCCAGTCGATTTCAGCGTGAGAACAGCTGGTGAGTCAGTTTCAGCGGGAGCATTGCGGAAGTGGTTGCTGGGAGGTAAGTCTGTCCTTTAAAAGCACTTGTCTTTGCAGGGGCAGGCCAGTCGATTTCGGCGTGAGAACAGCTGGTGAGTCAGTTTCAGCGGGAGCATTGTGGAAGTGGTTGCTGGGAGGTAAGTCAACCTTTAAAAGCACTTGTCTTTGCAGGGGCAGGCCAGTCGATTTCGGCGTGAGAACAGCTGGTGAGTCAGTTTCAGCGGGAGCATTGCGGAAGTGGCTGCTGGGAGGTAAGTCAACCTTTAAAAGCACTTGTCTTTGCAGGGGCAGGCCAGTCGATTTAGGCGTGAGAACAGCTGGTGAGTCAGTTTCAGCGGGAGCATTGCGGAAGTGGTTGCTGGGAGGTAAGTCTGTCCTTTAAAAGCACTTGTCTTTGCAGGGGCAGGCCAGTCGATTTCGGCGTGAGAACAGCTGGTGAGTCAGTTTCAGCGGGAGCATTGCGGAAGTGGCTGCTTGGAGGTAAGTCTGTCCTTTAAAAGCACTTGTCTTTGCAGGGGCAGGCCTGTCGATTTCGGCGGGAGTGGAGCTGGCTGGTTAGTCAATTTCAGCGGGAGCATTGCGGAAGTGGCTGCTGGGAGGTAAGTCAACCTTTAAAAGCACTTGTCTTTGCAGGGGCAGGCCAGTCGATTTCGGCGTGAGAACAGCTGGTGAGTCAGTTTCAGCGGGAGCATTGCGGAAGTGGCTGCTGGGAGGTAAGTCTGTCCTTTAAAAGCACTTGTCTTTGCAGGGGCAGGCCAGTCGATTTCGGCGTGAGAACAGCTGGTGAGTCAGTTTCAGCGGGAGCATTGCGGAAGTGGTTGCTGGGAGGTAAGTCTATCCTTTAAAAGCACTTGTCTTTGCAGGGGCAGGCCAGTCGATTTCGGCGTGAGAACAGCTGGTGAGTCAGTTTCAGCGGGAGCATTGCGGAAGTGGTTGCTGGGCGGTAAGTCTGTCCTTTAAAAGCACTTGTCTTTGCAGGGGCAGGCCAGTCGATTTCGGCGGGAGTGGAGCTGGCTGGTTAGTCAATTTCAGCGGGAGCATTGCGGAAGTGGCTGCTGGGAGGTAAGTCAACCTTGAAAAGCACTTGTCTTTGCAGGGGCAGGCCAGTCGATTTCGGCGTGAGAACAGCTGGTGAGTCAGTTTCAGCGGGAGCATTGCGGAAGTGGCTGCTGGGAGGTAAGTCAACCTTTAAAAGCACTTGTCTTTGCAGGGGCAGGCCAGTCGATTTCGGCGGGAGTGGAGCTGGCTGGTTAGTCAATTTCAGCGGGAGCATTGCGGAAGTGGTTGCTGGGAGGTAAGTCTATCCTTTAAAAGCACTTGTCTTTGCAGGGGCAGGCCAGTCGATTTCGGCGTGAGAACAGCTGGTGAGTCAGTTTCAGCAGGAGCATTGCGGAAGTGGTTGCTGGGCGGTAAGTCTGTCCTTTAAAAGCACTTGTCTTTGCAGGGGCAGGCCAGTCGATTTCGGCGGGAGTGGAGCTGGCTGGTTAGTCAATTTCAGCGGGAGCATTGCGGAAGTGGCTGCTGGGAGGTAAGTCAACCTTTAAAAGCACTTGTCTTTGCAGGGGCAGGCCAGTCGATTTTGGCGTGAGAACAGCTGGTGAGTCAGTTTCAGCGGGAGCATTGCGGAAGTGGTTGCTGGGAGGTATGTCTGTCCTTTAAAAGCACTTGTCTTTGCAGGGGCAGGCCAGTCGATTTCGGCGTGAGAACAGCTGGTGAGTCAGTTTCAGCGGGAGCATTGCGGAAGTGGTTGCTGGGAGGTAAGTCTGTCCTTTAAAAGCACTTGCTTTTGCAGGGGCAGGCCAGTCGATTTCGGCGTGAGTGGAGCTGGCTGGTTAGTCAATTTCAGCGGGAGCATTGCGGAAGTGGCTGCTGGGAGGTAAGTCAACCTTTAAAAGCACTTGTCTTTGCAGGGGCAGGCCAGTCGATTTCGGCGTGAGAACAGCTGGTGAGTCAGTTTCAGCGGGAGCATTGCGGAAGTGGCTGCCGGGAGGTAAGTCTGTCTTTTAAAAGCACTTGTCTTTGCAGGGGCAGGCCAGTCGATTTCGGCGTGAGAACAGCTGGTGAGTCAGTTTCAGCGGGAGCATTGCGGAAGTGGTTGCTGGAAGGTAAGTCTGTCCTTTAAAAGCACTTGTCTTTGCAGGGGCAGGCCAGTCGATTTCGGCGTGAGAACAGCTGGTGAGTCAGTTTCAGCGGGAGCATTGCGGAAGTGGTTGCTGGGAGGTAAGTCTGTCCTTTAAAAGCAGTTGTCTTTGCAGGGGCAGGCCAGTCGATTTCGGCGGGAGTGGAGCTGGCTGGTTAGTCAATTTCAGCAGGAGCTGAGAATTTTTCTTTTTTTTAAAATTAGTTTTTTAGGCGGGAACAGGAAGTCGACCCGCGGACGTCTGGGAAGACCCTCACCAATAAATTCTGGTGGAGAGGAAACCCGAGACAGTACACGTGTTGTGTCTCCCACCCGCCCTCCTCCTCTAACCTAATAATAAAACCCATTGGTCTGAGGTAAGTACCATATTTTATTATATTATTATTATTTTTTACAAAAATTTAATTTAGTTGTTAGCCATATCTTGGTAGAAAGTTAGAGGAATGGCAGGAAAGGGAGTGCAATGTTCCTCCTGCAAGATGTTTGAGGTGAGGGATGCAGTTAGTGTCCCTGCTGATTTTACCTGCAGGAAGTGCTGCCATCTCCAGCTCCTCCAAAACCGAGTTAGGGAACTGGAGCTAGAGTTGGAAGAACTTCGGATCATTCGGGAGGCAGAAGGGGTCATAGATAGCAGCTTCAGGGAATTAGTTACACCAAAGATTGGAGATAGGTGGGTAACTGTAAGAGGGACTGGGAAAAAGCAGTCAGTGCAGGGGTCCCCTGCGGTCGTTCCCCTGAGAAACAAGTATACCGCTTTGGATACTTGTGGGGGGGACGACTTACCAGGGGTAAAACATTGGGTACGGGCCTCTGGCACGGAGTCTGTCCCTGTTTCTCAGAAGGGAAGGGGGGAGAGGAGCAGAGCATTAGTAATTGGGGACTCTATAGTCAGGGGCACATCCTTGTCCCCTTTCCTACCTATGTCGTTAGTGCCAATGTGGACCACGACTTGGGGCTGCTCCTCCTCCCCCTTCAGGACCCGGAAAACACGATCCGAGACATCACGTACCCTTGCACCTGGGAGGCAACATACCAAACGTGAGTCTCTCACGCTCCCACAAAATCTCCTATCTGTGCCCCTGACTATCGAGTCCCCAATTATTAATTCTCTGCTCCTCTTCCCCCTTCCCTTCTGAGCAACAGGGACAGACTCCGTGCCAGAGGCCCGTACCCCATGGCTTACCCCTGGTAAGTCCCCCCCCCCCCACAAGTATCCAAAGCGGTATACTTGTTTCTCAGGGGAACGACCGCTGGGGGTCCCTGCACTGACTGCTTCTTCCCAGTCCCTCTGACAGTTACCCATCTATCTCCAATCTTTGGTGTAACTAATTCCCTGAAGCTGCTATCTATGACCCCCTCTGCCTCCCGAATGGTCCGAAGTTCTTCCAACTCCAGCTCCAGTTCCCTAACTCGGTCTTGGAGGAGCTGGAGATGGCAGCACTTCCTGCAGGTAAAATCAGCAGGGACACTAACGGCATCCCTCACCTCAAACATCCTGCAGGAGGAAAGTTGATAAAAGTCCTGATTAAAGTCTTGTCCTGTATGCGATACCGCCTGCTTCTGGTGGCGACCGGTTTGCAGTCGGCGGTGAGGTTCGCGAAGAGTGAGGGAGGGTCAACTTTTAGGGCCGTGAGGCTGCACATGGTGAGTGGGGGGCAGGGGCCTACCGAACTTCAGGGTTAGGCTCCTGAGGTTGCACTGGAAATCTAGTCCCAATAGGAGAGGAGCGCAGAGGTCTGGGAGCACATATAATTTAAAATTATCGTACTCGCCGCCCTGTATTGCTGGGTTGCGGCAGTGCACCCTTGGATTTGAACTGAGTGCGACCCAGAGGCAAGGGAGACGGTTTGGTGCGCCGGGAAAATTGGGAGCGAGCAGCGTCTTACCAAGTCCGGGTGAATGAAGCTCTCTGTGCTCCCAGAGTCGAAGAGGCAATTCGACTCCGGGAATTTGACTACGGTCGAACTGCCCATTTACCCGGATGGTCATCATGGAGTTCCGGAGGTACTTGGGTCGCGACTGGTCCAGGGTCACCGCGCTGAGTTGCAAGTAGTCAGCGTGGCCGGAGGTGCTGGGGCGGCACCGCGATGGCGGCCCATGTTGATCGTACGATCGCACGTGGCCAGGGGGAGGATCGCATGGTGGAGGATGGCCAAGCTGGCGGCCCCCGTGAGTTGCACGTGCTGTGAGGACTGGAAGATGGCTGCTCCCACGGCTAGCACGAGGCTGATGGGGGGGGGCGGAGTCGGCAGACACGCTGCCACGCTGCGGGATCTGCGGGCCTGTGAGTCTGAGGATCGGGCCTGTGAGTTAGAGTTCTTAGACCTGGCCAGGCAGACTTTGGCAAAATGTCCTTTTCTCCCGCAGCTGCTGCAATTCATGTTAAGGGCCGGGCAGTGCTGCCGGGGGTGTTGGGACTGGCCGCAGAAATAGCAGGGTAGTCCCCCATGATGGGCAGGCGGCCGCGCGGCACAGGCCTGGGGCAGTCTGTGGTGGGGGGTCCACGCGTGGTCAGCCGGGAACGCGGTAAGCCTCTGGAATGCTACTTCCAGAGAGGAGGCTAACTTTACCGTCTCATCCAGGTCCAGAGCCCCCTTTTTGAGTAGGCGCTGTCGCACGTAGTTAGACCGGACTCCCACCACGTGGACGTCGTGGATGGCGATTTCCATATGCCGAGTGGCCGTAACGGCCTTGTAATTGCAGTTGTGTGCGAGGACTTTGAGGTCGCGCAGGTAGTCATCTAGCGACTCCCCGGGATGCTGGCGGCGAGTGGTGAGGATGTGTCGTGCGTAGACCTCGTTCATGGGCCATACATAGAGGCGTTCGAGCATTGCGAGGGCATCTGCATAGGAGGAGGCCTCGTCGAGTTGAACAGAGATTCGATGGCTCACCCCTGTGTGGAGGAGGCTCAGCTTCTGTTCATCAGTGACGGAAGGCGTGGAGGCAGCTGTGAGATAAGCCTTGAAGCATCGAAGCCAGTGCGAAAAAATTTCTTTCGCCTCCGCGGCCTGCGGATCGAGTTCCAGTCGGTCAGGTTTGAGGGCCGATTCCATAGTTGCGTTTAAGTTGATTAAATTGATGTGACCATCAATTCACTCGAGACAAGAGTAAAGGTAAACCGTGGCTTTAACCGACTTAGAACAATGCCTGCCTGCGACTGATACAATACTACGCGCCGCCTACAGGTCGACTGCTCTTTATACCCCCCCTCAAGGGGAGGAGGCATGGGCGGAGCCCATACATGTCCCAACATGTTTCCCTATGGACGATGCCATACAGTGGCCCATAGGTGGAGCCCACAAGGGCAACAACATAACATAGATGCAAATACAAAGGCAAAGCATGGTACTGATACAGTGATGGATTATCGGTATAATACACTCACCACAATCTGCCATCTCTCCGCCTCAGACTACATATTGCAGACTCGCATTACATAATGCAGAGTGCAGACTAGTATTACCTCGTGCAGGCCAGTGTTACCTTGTGCAGACTAATGTTACATAGTGCAGACTAGTGTTACATAGTGCAGACAGCATTACATAGTGTAGACTAGTGTTATATAGTGCAGATGAGTGTTACTTTTGTTATGGGCGAGGTGTTTTCAGAACCCCAAAATGTATCATGGAGTTCAACCAACCTCCCCCTTTAATGCTATTGTTGCTTTTCCGAGCACACGGCTTGTTCTCCAGAGTGGGATTACAATTATGGACACGTGGGTTTTTAAACACAAAACAATGTTTATACTATGAACTCAACTTAATCTTTTAAATAAACATTGGATCTCTTAACACCCCTTACTTCAAAGATAACCCCAAAAATAATACAACACTAAATAATCCCTCAAAATGTTCCTTCAAACATCCAAAAAGACTTCACCTTCACAAAAACAGTAACACCAGGTTATAGTTAACATATATTTTCTGTTGGATGGGAACGATATATCAGCCTGCAGTCCCAGCAAGTTTTCATGCAGCACACAGCCAACACAGGCACTTCTCAAAATGCTTTCTCAGGACTGGCTTTTTTCCTTTCAACATTCGAGAGACTTAACACCTTTAAACAGAAACACATCAGGTTAAAGGCTTTACTATTATGAGTTTAAATCACCCAAATGATTCAGAGATAGTCTTTCATGGCAGAGATCAGAACAGATCCAGCTCAGGCACCCCCAAGCTCTTTCGAACTAAAACTAAAAGCAGAAGTGAGCTCAGCTCCCCCCAACCTCTGACATCACTTCAGTAATATGATCAGCTTCATTTGTTAAAGGTACATTACTTCAACATCCAATTCTTAAAGGCACTCTTGCATGACCCTTTTGCTTTATAAATTTAGAGTATCCAATTTTGTCCAATTAAGTGGCAATTTTGTGTGGCTAATCAACCTACCCTACACATCTTTGGGTTTATGGGGGTGAGACCCATGCTGACAAGGAGAGAATGTGCAAACTTCACACGGACAGTGACCCGGGGCTGGGATCGAACCAGGGTCCTTGGCGCCGTGAAGCAGCAGGGCCAAACACTCCGTCAACGTGTCTCCCTGAGACTAGTGTTACATAGTGCAGACTAGTGATACATAGTGATGACTAATGTTACCTAGTACAGACAAGTGTGACAGAGTGCAGACTAGTGTGACAGAGTGCAGGGCTGTGTTACATTCGCGCCACACAAGTGCCAGGCAATGACTGTCTCCTACAAGAGAGGATCGTACCATTGCCCCTTGACATTCAATGACATTACCATCGCTGAATCCCCCACAATCAACATCCTGTGATTTACTGTTGATCAGAAATTGAACAGAACTAGCCATTTTAATACTTTTTCTACCAGAGTAGGTCAAAGGCTAGTAATCCAATGGCAAATAACTCAGCTCCTGACTCTCCAAAGCCTGTCCACCTTCTGCAAGGCACATGTCAGGAGTGTAATAGCATACTCTCCACTTGCCTGAATGAGTGCAGCTCCAACAACACTCAAGAACCTCAACACCATCCAGGACAAAGTAGCCCACTTGATTGCTCCCCCCCCCCCACAAACATTCAAACCCTCCACCACGAACAGTGGCAGCCGTGTGCACCATCTACAAGATGCATTGCAGGAACTTGCCAAAGTTCCTTTGGCGGCACCTTCTAAATCCATGACCAATACCATCCAGAAGGACAAGAATAACAGATACCGGGGAACACCACCAGCTGGAGGTTGCCCTCCAAGTCACTCAGCACTCTGACTTGGACATTTATCACCATTTCTTCCCTTGTCGGTGGGTCAAAATCCTAGAGCTCCCTCCCTAACAGCACTGCCAGTGTACCTATACCTCAGGAGCTGCAGCCGTTCAAGAAGCCAACTCACCACCACCTGCTGAAGGCAACTAAGGATGGGCAATAAATGTTGGTCTAACTACCGCCGCCCACATCCCGTAAATTAATTGAAAAAAAACATAGTGTAGACTAGTGTTAGATAGTACAACTGGTGTTACGTAGTGAAGACTGGCATCATATAGTGCAGGATAGTGTTACATAGTGCATGCCAGTGTTGTACAGTGCAGTCTATTTTTACATAGCGCAGGCCGTGTTACATAGTGCAAGCTAATGCAAGTATTGCAGACTGGAGTTACATTGTGCAGGATAGGATTACAAATAGTGCAGGATAATGTTACATAGTGCAGGACAGGATAATGTTACATAGTGCAGGATAATGTTACATAGTGCAGGACAGGATAATGTTACATAGTGCAGGATAATGTTACATAGTGCAAGCTACTGTTACACACTGCAGGCTACTGTTACATAGTGCAGGGTAGTGGTACATTGTGCAGGCTACTGTTTGACAGTGCAGTCTATTGTTACATAGCGCAGGGTAGTATATAATGCAGGATAGTGTTACATAGTGTAGGCTAATGTTACCTAGTGTTACGCCACCCTGAGCGGACCCTGGAGTCTCCAAATAAATGAATTAACCAATAATTTGTGTATTCTCCTGAGATCTTTAACCCTTGACTGCTTCAGTGAGTTACAGGCACCTAATTTATAAGTAAAACATTAACAAATTGTTTATTTATAACAAGAGTAAAAGATGAGGGGAGGATCCAGTTGTTGTGGTCCATGTCGGTACCAACAACATAGGCAAGTCTAGGAAAGAGGACCTGTTTAGAGATTATAAAGAGCTAGGATTCAAATTAAAAACCAGGTCCTCAAGGGTCATAATCTCCGGATTACTGCCCGAGCCACGTGCAAATTGGCATAGGGAGGCAAGAATAAGGGAAGTTAACACGTGGCTGAAAGAGTGCTGTGGGAATGAGGGGTTCCTTTTCATGGGACACTGGCATCAGTTTTGGGACAGGGGGGACCTATACCGTTGGGATGGTATCCACCTGAACCGAGCTGGGACCAGTGTTCTGGCAAAAAGAGTAAATAGGGTGGTCAATAGGACTTTAAACTAAAGTCCCGGAGGACTGGAGAATAGCCAATGTTGTTCCTCTGTTTAAGAAGGGTAGCAAGGATAATCCCGGGAACTACAGGCCGGTGAGCCAAACTTCAGTGGTAGGGAAATTACTGGAGAGAATTCTTCGAGACAGGATCTACTCCCATTTGGAAGCAAATCGACGTATTAGTGAGAGGCAGCACGGTTTTGTGAAGGGAAGGTCGTGTCTCACTAACTTGATAGAGTTTTTCGAGGAGGTCACTAAGATGATTGATGCAGGTAGGGCAGTGGCTGTTGTCTATATGGACTTCAGTAAGGCTTTTGACAAGGTCCCTCATGGTAGACTAGTACAAAAGGTGAAGTCACACGGGATCAGGGGTGAGCTGGCAAGGTGGATACAGAACTGGCTAGGCCATAGAAGGCAGAGAGTAGCAATGGAAGGATGCTTTTCTAATTGGAGGGCTGTGACCAGTGGTGTCCACAGGGATCAGTGCTGGGAACTTTGCTCTTTGTAGTATATATGAATGATTTGGAGGAAAATGTAACTGGTCTGATTAGTAAGTTTGCAGACGACACAAAGGTTGGTGTGGTGGAATTGCGGATAGCGATGAGGACTGTCAGAGGATACAGCAGGATTTAGATTGTTTGGAGACTTGGGCGGAGAGATGGCAGATGGAGTTTAATCCGGACAGATGTGAGGTAATTCATTTTGGAAGGTCTAATGCAGGTAGGGAATATACAGTGAATGGTAGAACCCTCAAGAGTATTGAAAGTCAAAGAGATCTAGGAGTACAGGTCCACAGGTCATTGAAAGGTGCAACACAGGTGGAGAAGGTAGTCAAGAAGGCATACGGCATGCTTGCCTTCATTGGCCGGGGCATTGAGTATAAGAATTGGCAAGTCATGTTGCAGCTGTATAGAATCTTAGTTAGGCCACACTTGGAGTATAGTGTTCAATTCTGGTCGCCACACTACCAGAAGGATGTGGAGGCTTTAGAGAGGGTGCAGAAGAGATTTACCAGAATGTTGCCTGGTATGGAGGGCATTAGCTATGAGGAGCGGTTGAATAAACTCGGTTTGTTCTCACTGGAATGAAGGAGGTTGAAGGGAGACCTGATAGAGGGATACAAAATTATGAGGGGCATAAACAGAGTGGATAGTCAGAGGCTTTTCCCCAGGGTAGAGGGGTCAATTACTAGGGGGCATAGGTTTAAGGTAAGAGGGGCAAGGTTTAGAGTAGATGTACGAGGCAAGTTTTTTACGCAGAGGGTAGTGGGTGCTTGGAACTCTCTACCGGAGCAGGTGGAAGCAGGGACGATAGTGACATTTAAGGGGCATCTTGACAAATACATGAATAGGATGGGAATAGAGGGATACGGACCCAGGAAGTGTAGAAGATTGTAGTTTAGTCGGGCAGCATGGTCGGCACGGGCGTGGAGGGCCGAAGGGCCTGTTCCTGTGCTGTACATTTCTTTGTTCTTTGTTCTTGTTCTATTGGGGGGGAAGGGAAAGTCAGGGAACCAAAAGGTGAAGTAATCAGCGGGGAGCATAGCTGCTTAGGAATACAAAAAAAAACGAACAGACAAAACTCAAGAGTGGTTACGATTGTCCCCATCCCACAAAATATGACACAGAGTATGGAAAGGCTCAGTAAACCAAGGTCCACCACACTAAGAAAACAAAAAGGGACGGTCAATAGAGAATTAAAGGTGCTATATTTAAATGCACGCAGTGTACGGAACAAGGTAGATGAGCTTGTGGCCCAGATTGTGACTGGCAGGTATGATGTGGTAGGCATCACAGAGACATGGTTGCAGGGGGTTCAGGACTGGCATTTAAACATCCAGGGATTCACGACCTACTGAAAAGACAGAGAGGTGGGCAGAGGGGGTGGGGTTGCCTTGTTAATTAGGAATGAAATTAAATCAATAGCACTAAACGACATAGGGTCAGATGATGTGGAGTCTGTGTGGGTAGAGTTGAGGAACCACAAAGGCAAAAAAACCATAATGGAAGTTATGTACAGGCCTCCTAACAGTGGTCAGGACCGGGGGCACAAAATGCACCACGAAATAGAAAGTGCATGTCAGAAAGGCAAGGTCACAGTGATCATGGGGGACTTCAATATGCAGGTGGACTGGGTAAATAATGCTGCCAGTGGACCCAAGGAAAGGGAATTCATTGAATGTTTACAGGAGGGCTTTTTGGAACAGCTTGTGATGGAGCCCACAAGGGAACAGGCCATTCTGGACTTAGTGTTATGTAATGAGCCAGACTTGATTAAAGATCTTAAAGTAAGGGAGCACTTAGGAGGCAGTGATCATAATATGGTCAAATTCAATCTCCAATTTGAAAGAAAGAAGGTAGAATCAGATGTAAAGGTGTTACAGTTAAATAAAGGTAACTACAGGGGCATGAGGGAGGAACTGATGAAAATCGACTGGGAGCAGAGCCTAGTGGGAAAGACAGTAGAACAGCAATGGCAGGAGTTTCTGGGAGTAATTGAGGACACAGTACAGAGGTTCATCCCAAAGAAAAGAAATGTTATCTGAGGGAGGGGGGGATTAGGCAGCCATGGCTGACAAAGGAAGTTAGGGAATGCATCAAAGCAAAAGAGAAAGCCTATAATGTGGCAAAGAGTAGTGGGAAGTCAGAAGATTGGGAAGACTACAAAAACAAACAGAGGATAACAAAGAGAGAAATAAGGAAAGAGAGGATCAAATTTGAAGGTAGGCTAGCCAGTAACATTAGGAATGATAGTAAAAGTTTATTTAAATACATTAAAAACAAACGGGAGGCAAAAGTTGACATTGTGCCGCTCCAAAATGACACTGGTAATTTTGTGATGGGAGACAAGGAAATAGCTGAGGAACTGAATAAGTACTTTGCGTCAGTCTTCACAGTAGAAGACATGAGTAATATCCCAACAATTCCGGAGAGTCAGGGGGCAGAGTTGAATATGGTAGCCATCACAAAGGAGAAAGTGCTAGAGAAACTAAGAGGTCTAAAAATTGATAAATCTCCGGGCCCAGATGGGCTACATCCTAGAGTTCTAAAGGAGATAGCTGAAGAAATAGTGGAGGCGTTAGTTATGATCTTTCAAAAGTCACTGGAGTCAGGGAAAGTCCCAGAGGATTGGAAAATCGCTGTTGTAACCCCCTGTTCAAGATGGGAACAAGGAAAAAGATGGAAAATTATAGGCCAATTAGCCTAACCTCGGTTGTTGGCAAGATTCTAGAATCCATTGTTATGGATGAGATTTCAAAATTCTTGGAAATGCAGGGTCGGATTAAGACAAGTCAGCATGGATTTAGTAAGGGGAGGTCGTGCCTGACAAACCTGTTAGAGTTCTTTGAAGAGATAACAAATAGGTTAGACCAAGGAGAGCCAATGGATGTTATCTATCTTGACTTCCAAAAGGCCTTTGATAAGGTGCCTCACGGGAGACTGCTGAGTAAAATAAGGGCCCATGGTATTCGAGGCAAGGTACTAACATGGATTGATGATTGGCTGTCAGGAAGAAGGCAGAGAGTTGGGATAAAAGGTTCTTTTTCGGAATCGCAACTGGTGACGAGTGGTGTCCCGCAGGGTTCAGTGTTGGGGCCACAGCTGTTCTCTTTATATATTAACAATCTAGATGACGGGACTGGGGGCATTCTGGCTAAGTTTGCCGATGATACAAAGATAGGTGGAGGGGCAGGTAGTATGGAGGAGGTGGGGAGGCTGCAGAAATATTTAGAAAGTTTAGGAGAGTGGTCCAAGAACTGGCTGATGAAATTCAACGTGGGCAAGTGCGAGGTCTTGCACTTTGGAAAAACGAATAGAGGCATGGACTATTTTCTAAACGGTGACAAAATTCATAATGCTGAAGTGCAAAGGGACTTGGGAGTCCTAGTCCAGGATTCTCTAAAGGTAAACTTGCAGGTTGGGTTGAGTCCATAATTAAGAAAGCAAATGCAATGTTGTCATTCATCTCAAGAGGCTTGGAATATAAAAGCAGTGATGTACTTCTGAAGCTTTATAAAGCATTAGTTAGGCCCCATTTAGAATACTGTGAGCAATTTTGGGCCCTACACCTCAGGAAGGACATACTGGCACTGGAGCGGGTCCAGCGGAAATTCACACGGATGATCCCAGGAATGGTAGGCCTAACATACGATGAACGTCTGAGGATCCTGGGATTATATTCATTGGAGTTTAGGAGGTTGAGGGGAGATCTAATAGAAACTTACAAGATAATGAATGGCTTAGATAGGGTGGATGTAGGGAAGTTGTTTCCATTAGCAGGGGAGACTAGGACCCGGGGGCACAGCCTTAGAATAAAAGGGAGTCACTTTAGAACAGAGATGAGGAGAAATTTCTTCAGCCAGAGAGTGGTGGGTCTGTGAAATTCATTGCCACAGAGGGCGGTGGAGGCCGGGACGTTGAGTGTCTTTAAGACAGAAGTTGATAAATTCTTGATTTCTCAAGGAATTATGGACTATGGAGAGAGAGCGGGTAAATGGAGTTGAAATCAGCCATGATTGAATTGTGGAGTGGACTCGATGGGCCGAGTGGCCTTACTTCCGTTCCTAAGTCTTATGGTCTTATGAACATTTAATGGAAATAATGGAACGATGGTCTACTAGTCTACCTATTCGCAAATCCGCGTCCCAGTCTGCCCCCAGACACACAAAAGACAAAATATGGTAGGGACTAGGGAAAGGATTAAAAATAACAGGGATTAACAGGTATGAGCGATTTGAGGATCTTCGCTGCTAGGGTTGAGGTCTTTGTAGGCGGTGATCTCTTCAGAATGCAAAGGATCTTCAAGATAGACCACTCAGGCCAGACTCTCAGGCTATGGGATCCCCTTTGGAGACACACTTTAACTTGTCTTGGGCTGAGCCTTACCCACAGAAGATGCACTTCAGGGGCTGCTCAGTTTTTGGTATGTGTTCAACTTCAGCAGACTCACCAACAGCTTGTTTCAGTTATTCAGAATATCAGAGCAGTAGTTTTCACAAGGCCTTTGAGTTGTTTGGTACCTTTATGCGATGAACGCAAAGGCACAGGTGGTTTGAGGTGCATTTGTTTGAATGCGCGAAGTGTAGCAGGTAAGGCAGATGAATTTAGGGCTTGGATTAGTACCTGGTACTATATGATGGTAAGTTTTAGAATACTCATTGACAAAGACGAGAGTGGTCCTAAAGGAAGAGTGCTAAATTGGGGAAAGGCAAAGTATAACAAAATTCAGCAGGAGCTAGGGAATGTGGATTGGGAGCAGCTGTTTAAGGGTAAATCCACATTTAAAATGTGGGAGACTTTTAAGGAAAGGTTGATTAGAGTGCAGGATAGACATGTCCCTGTGAAAATGAGGGATAGAAATGGCAAGATTAGGGAACCATGGATGACGGGTGGAATTGTGAGACTAGCTAAGATGAAAAAGGAAGCATACATAAGATCTCGGCGACTTAAAACTGATGAAGCTTTGGAGGAATATCGGGAAAGTAGGACAAATCTCAAACGCGCAATAAAGAGGGCTAAAAGAGGTCATGAAATATCTTTGGCTAACAGGGTTAAGGAAAATCCTAAAGCCTTTTATTTGTATATAAGGAGCAAGAGGGTAACTAGAGAAAGGATTGGCCCACTCAAAGACAAAAGAGGGAATTTATGTGTGGAGTCAGAGGAAATGGGAGAGATTCTTAATGAGTGCTTTGCATCGGTATTCACCAAGGATATGACGGATGTTGAGGCTAGGGCTGGATGTTTAAATACTCTAGGTCAAGGCGGCATAAGGAAGGGGGAAGTTTTGGGTATTCTAAAAGGCATTAAGGTGGATAAGTCCCTGTGGTAGTACCAGATATTACAGTAACTAAGAGGCTGATGACCATTGGTTAGACCCAGGAGTCTACCATTGGCTGTTGTTATGTAGCTCCGCCCTGACAGGCGGAGTATAAGAAACGGTGCCATCCCAGCAGCCTTCACTTTCTGTACCGAAGCTGCTGGGGAACAAGTTCTAGTAGATTAAAGCCTTCAGTTATGAAATCACTTTGTCTTGAGTGTAATTGATCGCGCATCAATTTAACCTACTAGACTTAAGCTGGAAGGATGGATCTCCGAATCAAGCCGGAGTGCCTTCAACTCAGCCCCCACGCGGAGAACTCGGCTGCAATATTTAAACACTGGCTGGTGTGCTTTAAAATCTACCTCGAGACGGCAGGAGGCACCCCCTCAGAAGGACAGAAAATGCATCTCCTGCGCTCAAGGGTCAGCCCTGGGATCTACACCCTTTTCGAGGAGGCGGAGAACTATGATGCCGCGATCGAACTGTTAGAAGGACATTATATCCGCTCTGTAAATCAGGTCTACGCACGTCACCTGCTTGCAACTAGACGGCAAAGCCCCAGGGAATCGTTGAAAGATTTCTACCGCGCGCTGCTAGTGCTGGGCCGAAACTGTGGTTGCCCGCAAGTTTCGGGGAGCGAGCACACGGAACTTTTAATCAGGGATGCTTTTGTAGCAGGTATAAGCTCCCCCGCTATCCGCCGAAGACTCTTAGAAAAGGACACCCTGGGACTTAGAGAGGCACGGGCCCTGGCAGGGTCCATGGACGTTGCCTACAAAAACGCGCAGTCCTATGCGCCCGACCGCACGGCGGCCCCCTGGGCTGCGTGGCACCCCCGCAGCGGCAGCCCCACAGACCTTCCCCCTGACCCCGCAGGCCTGTGCTACGAAACGGCCCGCTAACGCCGCCGGGCCCCGCTGTTTCTTCTGCGGGCAGGCGAATCATTCACACCCGCGCTGCCCGGCCCGCTCCGCTGCCTGCAAAGGGTGCGGCAAGAAGGGCCACTTTGTGGGGGTCTGCCAGGCCTGCGCGTGGCCGCGGTCTCCAGTGATGCCAGACTGCCGCGGCAACCCCCCCATCAGGCCTCGACCTGCCAGCGCTCACCGCCACCCCCTATCCTAGGGCCACGTGCGACCCACGGGCGCGCCCATCTTGCCCCCCGGACCCCACGCTGGACGGGTGGGTGCTGCCATTTTGTCCATCGCCGCCGCCATCTTGTTTATCCCCGGACACCATGTGCGACCCATGGGTTACGTCATCTTCAATGGGGCCCCAGGCCCCCAGCACGGCCGACTACACGCTGCCCGATCAGAACTCGCAACTGCTTCATCTGGCCTCGGTGACACTGGACCAAAGTCGACCCCGGACACTCGCAACAGCTACAACGATGGTCTTCATCAACGGCCACGAGACATCTTGCCTGATTGACTCTGGGAGCACAGAAAGCTTTGTTCACCCCGACACGGTAAGGCGCTGTTCACTTGTAACCCACCCTGTAAACCAAAGGATCTCCCTGGCCTCCGGGTCACACTTGGTGGAGATAAAGGAGTTCTGCCTAGCGAACCACACTGTCCAAGGCAGGAAGTTCGACAATTTCCGCCTGTATGTCCTGCCGCACCTCTGCGCGGCTACCCTCCTGGGGCTGGACTCCCAATGCTATTTGCAAAGCCTGACCTTTAAATTCGGCGGCCCTATACCTCCCCTTACTGTCTGCGGCCTCACGACCCGTTATGTCGACCCGCCTTCCCTGTTTGCGAACCTCACCCCAGATTGCAAACCCGTCGCCACCAGGAGCAGGCGGTACAGTGCCCAGGACCGGACCTTCATCAGGTCCGAGGTCCAAAGGCTGCTGGGGAAGGGGTCATAGAAGCGAGCAACAGTCCCTGGAGAGCTCAAGTAGTGGTGGTAAAGACCGGGGAGAAGCCTAGAATGGTCATTGACTACAGCCAGACCATCATCAGGTTTACACAGCTGGACGCGTACCCTCTTCCCCGTATAGCCGACCTTGTAAACAGGATCGCACAATACACGGTTTTCTCCACAGTGGATCTCAAGTCCGCCTACCACCAGCTACCCCTCCGTAATAGTGACCGCAAGTACACTGCCTTCGAAGCAGATGGGCGGCTCTATCAATTTTTAAGAGTTCCCTTTGATGTCACTAATGGGGTCTCGGTCTTCCAGCGAGAGATGGACCGAATGGTTGACCGGTACAGCTTACGCGCAATGTTCCCGTATCTGGATAACGTCACCATCTGCGGCCATGACCAGCAGGACCACGACACCAACCTCCGCAAATTTCTCCAGACCGCGAAAATCGTTAACCTGACATACAATAAGGATAAATGCGTGTTTAGCACCGAATGTCTAGCCATTCTAGGCTACCTAGTGCGAAATGGAGTTATAGGCCCCGACCCTGAGCGCATGTGCCCCCTTATGGAGTTCTCCCTCCCTCACTGCCCCAAGACCCTGAAGCGCTGCCTCGGGTTTTTCAGCTATTACGCACAATGGGTCCCTAACCACGCAGACAAAGCCCGACCCCTAATCCAGTTCAAAATCTTCCCCCTGCCGACAGAGGCCCGCCAGGCCTTCAGCCGCATCAAAGCAGACATTGCAAAGGCCACAATGCGCGCCATCGACGAGTCCCTCCCCTTTCAGGTCGAGAGCGATGCGTCCGACATAGCTCTGGCGGCCACCCTCAACCAAACGGGCAGACCCGTGACCTTCTTCTCCCGTACCCTCCATGCTTCCGAAATTCGCCATTCCTCGGTCGAAAAAGAGGCACAAGCCATAGTAGAAGCTGTGAGACATTGGAGGCATTACCTGGCCGGCAGGAGATTCACTCTCCTCACGGACCAACGGTCGGTTGCCTTCATGTTCGATAATGCACAGCGGGGCAAGATTAAAAACGACAAGATCTTGCGGTGGAGGATAGAACTCTCCACCTTCAACTACGAGATCTTGTACCGTCCAGGGAAGCTAAACGAGCCTCCTGATGCCCTGTCCCACGGCACTTGTGCCACTGCACAAGCGGACTGCCTCCGAGCCCTCCACGAGGACCTCTGCCACCCGGGGGTCACTGGTTTCTTGCTCTTCATCAAGACCCGCAATCTGCCCTACTCCATCGAGGAGGTCAGGACAGTCACCAGGGACTGCCAAATCTGCGCAGGGTGCAAACCGCACTTCTACCGGCCAGAAAGGGCACACCTGATAAAGGCTTCCCGTCCCTTTGAACACCACAGCATGGATTTCAAAGGCCCCTCCCCTCCACCGACCACAACACGTATTTACTGAATGCGATCGATGGGTACTCCCGGTTCCCATTTGCCATCCCCTGCCCAGACATGACCACAACCACCGTCATCAAGGCCCTCCAGGGCATCTTTACACTGTTCGGTTTCCCCGCGTACATCCACAGTGATAGGGGGTCCTCCTTTATGAGCGACGAACTGCGTCAATTCCTGCTCAGCAAGGGCATCGCCTCGAGCAGGACGACCAGTTACAACCCCCGGGGAAATGGACAGGTGGAGAGGGAGAACGGAACGGTCTGGAAAACCGTTCTACTGGCCCTATGATCCAGGAATCTCCCAGTCTCCCGCTGGCAAGAATTCCTCCCGATGGCCCTCCACGCCATCCGGTTGCTGCTCTGTACAACCACAAATCAGACATCTCATGAACGTCTCCTTGTTTTCCCCAGGAAGTCCTCCTCCGGGACCTCGCTCCCAACCTGGCTAGCGACACCCGGACCCATCCTGCTTCGGAAGCACGTGCGGGCGCACAAGTCGGACCCATTGGTCGAGAGGGTCCACCTGCTGCACACTAACCCCCAGTACACCTACGTGGCATTCCTTGATGGCTGGCAAGATACAGTTTCCCTTCAGGACCTGGTGCCCGCCGGAACCCCACGCGCACCCGAACCATTACCCCCACCCCCACCCCTCCCACAGCAGTGGGAGGGGTCAGTACTCCCGCCGCTCCCGCCCAGGCCCAACCACCCACCAACGCCCCCTACAGGCGCCGCCCCTGTGTCAACCGTTTGCCCCAACAGCGCCGCCTAGGGGTGACGAAGCTGCCAGGGAGGCCGAAACCACCGGGACCCCCACCAGAATCACCACTGAAGCCCAGACGCTCCAAAAGGGCGACCAGGCCACCCGATCGACTGATTGCTTAGCTGTGACTTTAACTGTGAACCAACACTTTGTAAATATCCTCGACAGCACGGTACCTCCATACCTGATCATACCATGTTAAAGGCGACTGATACAACTGGCCACTACCCCCACCGGACTCTTTTTTAACAGGGGGTGAATGTGGTAGTTCCAGGTATTGCGGTACCTAAGAGGCTGATGACCATTGGTTAGACCTAGGAGTCTACCATTGGCTGTTGTTACGTAGCTCCGCCCTGACAGGCGGAGTATAAGAAACTGTGCCATCCCAGCAGCCTTCACTCTCTGTACCGAAGCTGCTGAGGAACAAGTTCTAGTAGATTAAAGCCTTTCGTCTTGAAATCATTTTGTCTTGAGTGTAATTGATCATGCATCAGTCCCCAGGTCCGGATGGGATCTATCCTAGGTTACTGAGGGAAGCGAGGAACAAAATAGCTGGGGCCTTAACAGATATCTTTGCAGCATCCTTGAGCATGAGTGAGGTCCCGGAGGACTGGAGAATGGCTAATGTTGTCCCTTTGTTTAAGAAGGGTAGCAGGGATAATCCAGGGAGTTATAGACCTGTGAGCTTGACGTCAGTGGTAGGCAAACTGTTGGAGAAGATATTGAGAGATAGGATCTATTTACATTTGGAAGAAAATAGACTTATCAAATAAAGAACAAAGAACAAAGAAATGTACAGCACGGGAACAGGCCCTTCGGCCCTCCAAGCCCGTGCCGACCATGCTGCCCGACTAAACTACAATCTTCTACACTTCCTGGGTCCGTATCCTTCTATTCCCATCCTATTCATGTATTTGTCAAGATGCCCCTTAAATGTCCCTATCGTCCCTGCTTCCACCACCTCCTCCGATAGCGAGTTCCAGGCACCCACTACCCTCTGCGTAAAAAACTTGCCTCGTACATCTACTCTAAACCTTGCCCCTCTCACCTTAAACCTATGCCCCCTAGTAATTGACCCCTCTACCCTGGGGAAAAGCCTCTGACTATCCACTCTGTCTATGCCCCTCATAATTTTGTATACCTCTATCAGGTCTCCCTTCAACCTCCTTCGTTCCAGTGAGAACAAACCGAGTTTATTCAACCGCTCCTCATAGCTAATGCCCTCCATAACCAGGCAACATTCTGGTAAATCTCTTCTGCACCCTCTCTAAAGCCTCCACATCCTTCTGGTAGTGTGGCGACCAGAATTTAACACTATACTCCAAGTGTGGCCTAACTAAGGTTCTATACAGCTGCAACATGACTTGCCAATTCTTATACTCAATGCCCCGGCCAATGAAGGCAAGCATGCCGTATGCCTTCTTGACTACCTTCTCCACCTGTGTCGCCCCTTTCAATGACCTGTGGACCTGTACTCCTAGATCTCTTTGACTTTCAATACTCTTGAGGGTTCTACCATTCACTGTATATTCCCTACCTGCATTAGACCTTCCAAAATGCATTACCTCACATTTGTCCGGATTAAACTCCATCTGCCATCTCTCCGCCCAAGTCTCCAGACAATCTAAATCTTGCTGTATCCTCTGACAGTCCTCATCGCTATCCGCAATTCCACCAACCTTTGTGTCGTCTGCAAACTTACTAATCAGACCAGTTACATTTTCCTCCAAATCATTTATATATACTACAAAGAGCAAAGGTCCCAGCACTGATCCCTGTGGAACACCACTGGTCACAGCACTCCAATTAGAAAAGCATCCCTCCATTGCTACTCTCTGCCTTCTATGGCCTAGCCAGTTCTGTATCCACCTTGCCAGCTCACCTCTGATCCCGTGTGACTTCACCTTTTGTACTAGTCTACCATGAGGGACCTTGTCAAAGGCCTTACTGAAGTCCATATAGACAACATCCACTGCCCTACCTGCATCAATCATCTTAGTGACCTCCTCGAAAAACTCTATCAAGTTAGTGAGACACGACCTCCCCTTCACAAAACCGTGCTGCCTCTCACTAATACGTCCATTTGCTTCCAAATGGGAGTAGATCCTGTCTCGAAGAATTCTCTCCAGTAATTTCCCTACCACTGAAGTAAGGCTCACCAGCCTGTAGTTCCCGGGATTATCCTTGCTACCCTTCTTAAACAGAGGAACAACATTGGCTATTCTCCAGTCCTCCGGGACATCCCCTGAAGACAGCGAGGATCCAAAGATTTCTGTCAAGGCCTCAGCAATTTCCTCTCCAGCCTCCTTCAGTATTCTGGGGTAGATTCCATCAGGCCCTGGGGACTTATCTACCTTAATATTTTTTAAGACACCCAACACCTCGTCTTTTTGGATCACAATGTGACCCAGGCTATCTACACCCCCTTCTCCAGACTCAACATCTACCAATTCCTTCTCTTTGGTGAATACTGATGCAAAGTATTCATTTAGTACCTCCACCATTTCCTCTGGCTCCACACATAGATTCCCTTGCCTATCCTTCAGTGGGCCAACCCTTTCCCTGGCTACCCTCTTGCTTTTTATGTACGTGTAAAAAGCCTTGGGATTTTCCTTAACCCTATTTGCCAATGACTTTTCGTGACCCCTTCTAGCCCTCCTGAATCCTTGCTTAAGTTCCTTCCTACTTTCCTTATATTCCACGCAGGCTTCGTCTGTTCCCAGCCTTTTATCCCTGACAAATACCTCCTTTTTCTTTTTGACGAGGCCTACAATATCACTCGTCATCCAAGGTTCCCGAAAATTGCCGTATTTATCCTTCTTCCTCACAGGAACATGCCGGTCCTGTATTCCTTTCAACTGCCACTTGAAAGCCTCCCACATGTCAGATGTTGATTTGCCCTCAAACATCCGCTCCCAATCTATGTTCTTCAGTTCCCGCCTAATATTGTTATAATTAGCCTTCCCCCAATTTAGCACATTCATCCTCGGACCACTCTTATCCTTGTCCACCAGTACTTTAAAACTTACTGAATTGTGGTCACTGTTACCGAAATGCTCCCCTACTGAAACATCTACCACCTGGCCGGGCTCATTCCCCAATACCAGGTCCAGTACCGCCCCTTCCCTAGTTGGACTGTCTACATATTGTTTTAAGAAGCCCTCCTGGATGCTCCTTACAAACTCTGCCCCGTCTAAGCCCCTGGCACTAAGTGAGTCCCAGTCAATATTGGGGAAGTTGAAGTCTCCCATCACCACAACCGTGTTGTTTTTACTCTTTTCCAAAATCTGTCTACCTATCTGCTCCTCTATCTCCCGCTGGCTGTTGGGAGGCCTGTAGTATACCCCCAACATTGTGACTGCACCCTTCTTATTCCTGATCTCTACCCATATAGCTTCACTGCCCTCTGAGGTCTCCTCTCGCAGTACAGCTGTGATATTCTCACGAACAAGTAGCGCAACTCCGCCTCCCCTTTTACATCCCCCTCTATCCCGCCTGAAACATCTAAATCCTGGAACGTTTAGCTGCCAATCCTGCCCTTCCCTCATCCAGGTCTCTGTAATGGCAACAACATCATAGTTCCAAGTACTAATCCAAGCTCTAAGTTCATCTGCCTTACCCGTAATACTCCTTGCATTAAAACATATGCACTTCAGGCCACCAGACCCGCTGTGTTCAGCAACTTCTCCTTGTCTGCTCTGCCTCAGAGCCACACTGTCCCTATTCCCTAGTTCTCCCTCAATGCTCTCACCTTCTGACCTATTGCTCCCGTGCCCACCCCCCTGCCATACTAGTTTAAACCCTCCCGTGTGACCCTAGCAAACCTCACGGCCAGGATATTTATGCCTCTCCGGTTTAGTTGCAACCCGTCCTTCTTATACAGGCAGCATGGTTTTGTGCAGGGAAGGTCATGTCTGACAAACCGAATAGAATTCTTTGAGGAAGTACATGTGCCTCAGACCTGTGCTGTACATTTCTTTGTTATTTGTTCTTGTTTGTTGAAGTGACAAATTTAATTGACTTCAGTAAGACGTTTGATAAAGTTCCCCATGGCAGGTTGATGGAAAAAATTAAGTCGTATGGGATTCAGGGTGTTCTCGCCAGATGGATAAAGAACTGGCTGGGCAACAGGAGACAGAGAGTAGTGGTGGAAGGGAGTGTCTCAAAATGGAGAAAGTGACTAGTGATGTTCCACAGGGATCCGTGCTCGGACCATTATTGTTTGTGATATGCAGAAATGATCTGGACGTAGGTATAGGTGGTCTGATTAGCAAGTTTGCAGATGATATTAAGATTGGTGGAGTTACAGATAGCGAGGAGGACTGTCAGAGAATACAGCAAAATATCGATAGATTGGAGAGTTGGGCAGAGAAATGGCAGATGGAGTTCAATCCAGGCAAATGCGAGGTGATGCATTTTGGAAGATCTAATTCAAGAGCAGACTATACGGTCAATGGAAGAGTCCTGGGGAAAATTGATGTCCAGAGAGATCTGGGAGTTCAGGTCCATTGTGCCCTGAAGGTGGCACGTAGGCCGATAGAGTGGTCAAGAAGGCATACAGCATGCTTGCCTTCATCGGACGGGGTATTGAGTACAAGAGTCGGCAGGTCATGTTACAGTTGTATAGGACTTTGGTTACGCCACATTTGGAATACTATGTGCAGTTCTGGTCACCACAT
Source organism: Scyliorhinus torazame (assembly GCF_047496885.1). NCBI lineage: Eukaryota > Metazoa > Chordata > Chondrichthyes > Carcharhiniformes > Scyliorhinidae > Scyliorhinus > Scyliorhinus torazame. The sequence continues at coordinate 32,040,676 of NC_092728.1, read as the reverse complement.
TACCAGAAGGATGTGGATGCTTTAGAGAGGGTGCAGAGGAGATTCACCAGGACGTTGCCTGGTATGGAGGGTGCTAGCTATGAAGAAAGGTTGAGTAGATTAGGATTGTTTTCGAAGAAAAGATGGAGGTTGAGGGGGGACCTGATTGAGGTCTACAAAATTATGAGAGATATGGACAGGGTGGATAGCAACAAGCTTTTTCCAAGAGTGGGGGTGTCAATTACAAGGGGTCATGATTTCAAGGTGAGAGGGGGAAAGTTTAAGGGAGATGTGCGTGGAAAGTTTTTTACGCAGAGGGTGGTGGGTGCCTGGAACACTTTGCCAGCGGAGGTGGTAGAGGCGGGCACGATAGCATCATTTAAGATGCATCTAGACAGATATATGAATGGGCGGGGAACAGAGGGAAGTAGATCCTTGAAAAATAGGCAACAGGTTTAGATAAAGGATCTGGATCTGCGCAGGCTGGGAGGGCCTGTTCCTGTGGTGTAATTTTCTTTGTTCTTTGTTCTTTGTTCTATATTGGGATGTAATTAGGTGGCTAATGGCAGATATGATGGACTATAACTGTGAAGTTTCAGTCAGCCACTTTTAGCCGGAGCTGTGTCATTAGCTGGATTTCTCTCTCCTTCATGAATCATCTCTACTTTGATCTGAACTATTCACTGACTCCCTGTCTTCATATTTCATTTTCAGACTTTGACTTCTCAAGTTATTGCGAGCTGTTTGCCTAAGCAAGAAGATTCTGTGATTCTTTGAATGTTTTCAATTGTCTACGAATTGCCTTTCAAATGACTTTCAATTGTAATCAATAGAAGACAAATAAAACAATTTTTATTTGCACCTGAGAAGTTTTAACTGAAATTTCTACTGAGTTCTAGTATTCGCAAAGAGCTACTAAAACCGCATGGTAGATCAAGCAACTTGGCGAGCCAGCCAGGAGGGGAGGAGTTCTGAGACGAGATTGGACGACATCGGAGAGGTTCGGGAGCTTCGGCATTAATCAGAGGGGCCAGCCAGGACCCATGGCTAGACTAGCGTAAGAAACATCTTTTTCACCCATTGAAAGTCTTAAAGCCGTATCAATCAGTGCTTCGACCCCTGAAAAGAACATTTTTATAGACTGTGTTAATTCAATCAGGTGGCGGTCGTTGAAACTTAAATAAAACGGGACTGAAAACATAGTCACGGTAATGTAACAGATACACAGAAGGAGTTGACGACCAAAAAATTGGGTTTAAGACTGAGTTTATGGCGGACATGACTCCTAAAATAGATTCAGAACCTTCAAATGGTAGAGAACTACCGGATGTCTCTATTGACGATATATTGGATGACCTTGGATCTTTGATTTGTTGCTGGGCAGGGGCATGGACACCACAGTACCACACCCCTTCACAGCGAACACCATCACCTCCCACCACCGACCACCCTCACCCCCCATACCACCAAACCACCCGCATGCACACACCCCTCTGTTATATATACCTGCAGCACGACGAGCAGGGGGCACTGGGTTGGCAGTGACAACCGGTCTGGTTCATGGGATGGAGGATGATGACAGCCCGCTCTGCGATGAGCTCCATGCTCAACATTGTTGAGTGCAATTTACCACGGCCAATCCACCGAACCTACATGTCTTTGGGCTGTGGGAGGAAACTGGAGCACACGGGGAGAACGTGCTGACTCCGCACAGACAGTGACCCAGCAGGGAATCGAACCTGGGACCCTGGCGCTGTGAAGCCACAGTGCTAGCCACGTGTGTTACCGTGCTGCCCAAATAGCTGGGGACGGAGTGATGGGTCGGTTGAGGGGAGGGGGGGGGGCCTGTACTGTCCATCCACTGGGCGCAATCATCCACCACTCCTTCCTCCCAGTGACCATCACTGACTGCACCACCCCACACCCATCAGACAGAGCACCAAGGCTGGTTTTAATGGTGTGAACATGTGTTCATTCCGAACAATTAATTATATCCAGTCTGTGCCCTAGTCCCTATAACTCAACTGTGCCCTGCACCCGTGCCAACTTAACTTCTGGCCTTACGGGCCCTACCGCTATGCTTTTGTGGTTCCCCAGACGGTACAGCAGAAGTGGAGGCGGACTGCTGTGACTCCTGCCCTGCGACGAGGGTCCCCATTGGCGCACGTCTCCTGGGGCAGCCCAGCCTGGATGGTCCCGGCTGGTCCTCGGATGCCCAGAGTGGCATGGTGCCATCCTGTTCTGCCCGCTGACCACCATATGTACCAGGGACAGGAGGGGATGGGGGGCGGGGGGGGGGGGAGTCCTAGGTGCTGCGGTGTTCCGGGAGTCACTGGGACAGGCCCCAGCACCTCCTCCTCCCTCGGGTGCCCGATGGCCCCCCCGGGCTTCTCCATGGGACGGGGTGCGAGCGGAACCAACCCCCGAGGCTCCCCCGACACCTGGCGCTGCCAGTCCTGGATGCCCGCTCTGGTATCGACAAGGGTCGGAACGTTTGCAGCCCTGGAGCACAGGGAGTGAGCAATCTCCCTCTGTGTCTGTGCGACGCCGGCCATCACCTGGGCAATGCCGTCGATGCTCTCAGCCATGGCCTGCTGTGACTTGGCCATCCTGAGGGAAACTGCTGCAATCTCCAACTGGCATTGGCACAGGGCTGAGCGCAGCCCAGTCCTGGGCTTCGGCCCCTGTCTGCACAGAATGCCCCAGGCCTTGCGGTATCAGCATGGGTGCCACGCATGACCGGCACCACTCCCTGCTCCTACACGCGGATGGACACCTCCACCTGCGTCTGCAGATGCTGGAAGCCGGCCGCCATCTCCTCCTCTAGTCCTTGGGTCTCGGACTGCACCTGCACTATGGGTGGGACTGGATCTTCCAGGGGCCCGGGACCCTCTGTGCGGCAACTGGTTGCTGGGGCCCGTCTGTCCTCCGACCATCCGGCCCCTCGGCTGCTCCTACCTCTACCTGTACCGGGTCGACTGTGTGGTGCGCACCAGTGAGTGTCCCAGGAGCCTCTTCACTAATTTGCCCAACCGAGGTGATAGTCTCCGAGATGGTGTAGGAGACAGTTGTGATGGAAAGTCAGTGTCCTCCTCCAACCCGAACTCCGTGGTGTCCTGGGTCGTGGTGTCCTGGGTCATGGTGTCCTGGGTCGTGGTGTCCTGGGTCGTGGTGGCCTGGGTCGTGGTGGCCTGGGTTTTGGTGTACTGGGCCGTGGTGTCCTGGGTCGTGGTGTTCTGGGTCGTGGTGTCCTGGGTCGTGGTGTCCTGGGTCGTGGTGGCCTGGGTCGTGGTGGCCTGGGTCGTGGTGTCCTGGGTCGTGGTGGCCTGGGTCGTGGTGGCCTGGGTCGTGGTGTCCTGGGTCGTGGTGTCCTGGGTCGTGGTGTTCTGGGTCGTGGTGTCCTGGGTCGTGGTGTCCTGGGTCGTGGTGGCCTGGGTCGTGGTGGCCTGGGTCGTGGTGTACTGGGCCGTGGTGTCCTGGGTCGTGGTGGCCTGGGTCGTGGTGTACTGGGCCGTGGTGTCCTGGGTCGTGGTGGCCTGGGTCGTGGTGTTCTGGGTCGTGGTGTCCTGGGTCGTGGTGTCCTGGGTCGTGGTGGCCTGGGTCGTGGTGGCCTGGGTCGTGGTGTACTGGGCCGTGGTGTCCTGGGCCGTGGTGTCCTGGGTCGTGGTGTACTGGGCCGTGGTGTCCTGGGTCGTGGTGTCCTGGGTCGTGGTGTCCTGGGTCGTGGTGTTCTGGGTCGTGGTGTCCTGGGTCGTGGTGTCCTGGGTCGTGGTGGCCTGGGTCGTGGTGTACTGGGCCGTGGTGTCCTGGGTCGTGGTGTCCTGGGTCGTGGTGTCCTGGGTCGTGGTGTCCTGGGTCGTGGTGGCCTGGGTCGTGGTGGCCTGGGTCGTGGTGGCCTGGGTCGTGTTGGCCTGGGTCGTGGTGGCCTGGGTCGTGGTGGCCTGGGTCGTGGTGGCCTGGGTCGTGGTGGCCTGGGTCGTGGTGGCCTGGGTCGTGGTGGCCTGGGTTGTGGTGTCCTGGGTCATCTCGGGCAGAGGGCTGGTGTTCCGGCTGCTCTCCCCGTCGATGCGCGGCTGTCTGGGGAGCACCGGCTCTGGCACTCGCTGGGGGAGGGGGGCCCTGATGGGTCCGGAACATCCCTGGCTGGTCCTGTAAGACATAAGATGGAATGTATGGCTAGACAACCGGATGGGGGTGAGGCATGAGGTGGTGAGGGCCGGGGTGACGGGGGTTTGGGTGTGGGGCGAGGGGGGTTGGGGTGTCGGGTGAGGGGGGTTGGGGTGTGGTTGGGGTGGGCACACGTTTGTCGTGAGGACCCGCAACTAGGGGGGTCTCACTTTGTGACACGCCGCTGACCTCAGCATCGGCAACCTCCCTCTCCTCTGGCCCGCCGACAATGTCTAGTGCCCTCTGCTCAGGCACGGTGAGAGCACGCAGGTCTGGTGGTCCCCTCCGGTCTTCTCCTGCTCCCGGCGGTTGTGCGCAGCCTTGCCTGGGGGGGCAAACACAAACAGCAACAGTGTTAGACGGCCCGGTGAATGCAGCCCATGGGTTGGGTATCTGATGGACGTTCTGCCACCGCTACCTCACGGCGCTGAGATCCCAGGTTCAATCCCGGCCCGTCCATGTGGAGTTTGCAAATTTACCCCATGTCTGCATGGGTCTCAACCCCACAACAAAAGGTGTGCAGGGTAGGTGGATTGGCCACGCTAAATTGTTCTTTAATTGGAAAAAAAAAGAATTGGGTACTTAAAAGTTACTTTATAAATAGGAGGCCCCATGGGCTTCACGTCGCAAATCAAGACTCGTCAGGGGATTCGCCGGTACCATGCTTGCCAGCCCCCTCTTAAACTGCTCTTTCACAGCCAACCCCACACAGCTTGCAGCCATGGTGCTGTGATGACTGGCCCCACGATTCGGGGATGCCAACCTGGGGAGGCCCCTAGAAGTGGTCAATGCCAGAAAGGATGTCTTGTTACCCCAACAGTCCTGGGGGGTAAGCCACAGGGCAAACAGTGCCGCCTGGGAGGAAATTGCAGCGGCCATCAGCTCAAGCAGCGTGACCAGAAGGACCGCCACCCAGTTCCGCAAGAGGTTAATGACCTATACCGGGCCGGTTGGCACTAGGCCTCCCTCACGTCCCCTGAGGGAATACGCCTGACACTGCCCCTACCCAGCACCGAGCTGTGCCCTGGCCCATCCATGCTGTCCATGATGCCCCTACACAACCCTGCCAAAATCTTCTCTTCCCCCCCGAGAACTACCCACCCTCCCCAAAACATTCCACCACCCCCGCAGTGAACCACACGTGTGGCTAACGATGCCTTCTCTGCAGGAGAAGTTGCCCCACCTCGGAAGAGGGCCCAGACGGGCAGCGGGATGGCCGGACATCAGAATCCTCACCACCTTCAACGAACGGGCCCTGGAGGTTACGGGGGGTCCGAAGATAGAGCAGTCACCAACATGGAGGTCAGCGCATGTCGCAGAGGTGAGGATCCACCGGACCCCGACCAGATGGATTGTCAAACGTGAGTTGTTAATGCCATTCAGCCTGATTCATCCCTCCCAATGACCACATGTCCATTCACCCACAGGACCTACAGCTGACGATGTTGGCCCATCCAGAGTGGTCTCCCCCCCAACCCCCCCCCCACCGCCAGCCTACCATGAGTACACCTTGGAGTGAGCTCTGAGGATGCCACCATAGATGCATCACAGTTGTTATCCCCACCCTCCATTCGCGCACAGATATGCATATCGGTGGGCAACGGTAGTGGTCAGCCTTCTGGGGCACATTCTGGTGAGCACCACACAGTTCCTGAGGCAGGAACACCCAGTCGAGACAGCAGTTGGAGGTCTACTGGATCCCAGGACCCAGCTGAGCCTCTGGAACAGGTCTACCTGGAGTTGATGCAGACGTTAGGGTGCAGCCGTTTAGAGGGGGATTTCTGCGACAATCCAGCAGGTTCATAGCCGATTGGAGGAGTTCCAGAGACTACGGGTCCAGGAGATGGGGCTGGCAATGCGTATCAAAGAGCATAGAGATGAACAATGCTAGGGTGGCAACCACAGTGGAAAGCGTGGTGCACGTCAGCAGCATTCGTGGAGGTGTTCAAGGCGTGGTGCAGTTGGCTACAGTCATGGCTGAGGGGTTCAGTAGACTGTCTTGACTCGCTGGAGGACGTGACCAAGTACCAGGCGGACCTTGATGAGGCGCTGCGGACATGTCCCAGTCTCAGAATAGCCGAAGCACTGTGGAGCTTGTCCCAGTGGGCATTGCCGAAGCGCTCCAGAGAATGCCGCATTTACTGAGAGAATCGTCGAGGATGTCGACACCATCCGGCCCCAGAGACCCCTGAGGATGCCCACCAGGGCGTCGAGGTAAACAGCAGGCTGCCTCCATCTCTGATGTGCATCCTGAGGTAACCTAGACACAGTGGTAAAGCATGTTGAGGATTACTGAGAGGGCACTGAGGGCAGGGGATGGGGGCTAGTAAGGGAGTAAGGGGGAGGAAGTATTCATTGGGGGAGGGGAGAGTGCGGTGGCACTGTCGGAAGAGTGGTGCACTGGTGGCCACTTATGTGAGATACATTAAAAAACCTTCACCATAACCAGTATGATGCCTCTGGCAATTTCTTCCATGATATGGGCCGACCAGCAAACCCTTGCCCCATCTCGCCAGACATGGGTGACCTGGACTTCGCCCCCACAGCACAGCAAGGATATGGCACAGGTGCCTCAACGTCCCTGGTTGAGGTGGAGCCTCCTGCGCACGTGTTGTCCGTCATCTCCTCAAAAGATCAGCGACGTTTATACACCTTGGGCCATCACGGGCCTCCTGCTCTGGGTCTCACCTTGGCCTGGTGGGTGGCTGGGACTCAGGGTGTGGAACGGGGCCCTGCACATGGACCACCACCTCGTGTCTCTGATCATGCTGCTGCTGCCACCGTGTCCGGGTGCCTGGCCACCCAACCCACCAGCAGCACCACCAGAGCAAGTTCCCTGAGGCCCAAAATATCATTCAAACCGTTCAATATTTGTAAGGAATTGGGAGAGGGTGTGAGACTGACAGAGATGCTTTACACCTTGGGAGCCTCCATCCCCCCACATGGCATGCCCCGCCCAAGCACACTCGGCTGCAGCGGGGCCCTTACTCACTGTACCCCACACCCTGCACCCCAGACACTCGAACATAATGTTTCCTGGATCGCGAGAATGTCCCCTCCCCCTTGCACTCACCCATCCTCCAGGTTTTCGGATGTTGGCTGCTGTGTCTGTGGCTTTGCCTCCCCCAGTGTTCAGACAGTGTCCAGGCATCACAGTCATAGAAGGCAGAGAGTAGCAATGGAAGGATGCTTTTCTAATTGGAGGGCTGTGACCAGTGGTGTTCCGCAGGGATCAGTGCTGGGACCTTTGCTGTTTGTAGTATATATAAATGATTTGGAGGAAAATGTAACTGGTCTGATTAGTAAGTTTGCAGACGGCACAAAGTTGGTGGAATTGTGGATAGCAATGAGGACTGTCAGAGGATACAGCAGGATTTAGATTGTTTGGAGACTTGGGCGGAGAGATGGCAGATGGAGTTTAATCTGGACAAATGTGAGGTAATGCATTTTGGAAGGTCTAATGCAGGTAGGGAATATACAGTGAATGGTAGAACCCTCAAGAGTATTGAAAGTCAGAGAGATCTAGGTGTACAGGTCCACAGGTCACTGAAAGGGGCAACACAGGTGGAGAAGGTAGTCAAGAAGGCATAGGGCATGCTTGCCTTCATTGGCCGGGGCATTGAGTATAAGAATTGGCAAGTCATGTTGCAGCTGTATAGAACCTTAGTTAGGCCACACTTGGAATATAGTGTTCAATTCTGGTCGCCACACTACCAGAAGGATGTGGAGGCTTTAGAGAGGGTGCAGAAGAGATTTACCAGAATGTTGCCTGGTTATGGAGGGCATTAGCTATGAGGAGCAGTTGAATGAACTCGGTTTGTTCTCACTGGAACGACGGAGGTTGAGGGGCGACCTGATAGAGGTCTACAAAATTATTAGGGGCATAGACAGAGTGGATAGTCAGAGGCTTTTCCCAGGTGCGACGGGCAAGGTTTAGAGTAGATGTACGAGGCAAGTTTTTTTACACAGAGGGTAGTGGGTGCCTGGAACTCGCTACCGGGGGAGGTGGTGGAAGCAGGGACGATAGTGACATTTAAGGGGCATCTTGACAAATACATGAATAGGATGGGAATAGAGGGTTACGGACCCAGGAAGTGTAGAAGATTGTAGTTTAGTCGGGCAGCATGGTCGGCACGGGCTTGGAGGGCCGAAGGGCCTGTTCCTGTGCTGTACTTTTCTTTGTTCTTCTTTGTTCTATAGGGATGCTCGGCAATAATTCCCACATGCTACATGGCACGCCTACCCATGGGAATTCACTTGGGATGTGTGAATGCTCACTTAACTGTGATTGCCAATTCCCCATTGGCAATTGCCTTCAGCCACACAGCTGGAGGCCTCTGCATTCAGTGGGAGTAATGGGTTGTTGGTGGGATAGACAGGCAGGGACTACGGTTTCCCCCGGAACAGATACACATGATCCAGGTTTTGGCATGGAGGACCCGTTCGCGCTTACACCCCCCCCCCTCCCAACCCCCCTCGAACGAGAGCACAACAAGGTCACTGATTCATGCCATATGTCTCTAGTCCCAGATGACCAGAGGCTGCTTTCCCCTTTGGAGGGGGGCAGAGAGCTGACTGGTGGTCATTTAACCTGAGGGTCACCACACATCAGGCGAGGGGCAAGGTTGGGAGGTGGGGCCTTCATGTATAACCTCATGCAGGGTAGCAATAAATAGCACATGCTCGAGTTAAATAGTGCAGTGTTATTTAAAACAACTTTAAATCTGGCCTGTAATATTTAAAACTAGCATGCACCAGCTAAACGTATGGCTAACTTTAAACTTTCCACTATACAGGCCAGATGTTGAAATGTACAGTCTAGCTTTAAGAGAACTGGATAGTTTTACATTCTGCAGTTTAGATTTAAGTGGTGCTTGCCCATGTCGTCCAATTCCATCAACCTAAATTTTAGCTTGCAGTCTATTGCGAGGGACTTTTAAATCTGCTGGACTATTCTCTGGTTTTCTTCCATCAGTCGCCTCCAATCTATCAGACCTCCATTTATCAGGTTCCTCTCTGAGACCCAAATTAATCAGTCTCTTACCTATCAAACCGTTATTAATCAGAGAGACCATGATCATTGTTTCAGAGTTTAAAGTTTAAATGCTCTGTGATATGTAGACTGTGAGCTTGTTAAGTTTGATTAACCCACTTTCAGGGGCCATAGATCTTCAATCTTCTTCCTTTATGTCTGTTTTAATCCCTTGTGGCTACTAAATTGACACATTCACACACAAAACCATTTAAAAATAAATTTATTGTCTTAAATAAAGATTCTCAAATCAATGTGAAATAAAGTTATAATCTTTTACAATCTGTATTAATAAATATTATTCTTCCTCCTCTGCCTTTCTGTCCAGTGAGGAAGAATCGACGGCCACTTCTTCATAATCCTTCTCGAGTGACGCCATGTCCTCACGTGCATCCTGGAACTCCCCTTCCTCCAGCCCTTCCCCCACATACCAATGGACAAAGGCCCGCTTGGCGTACATCTTATCGAATTTGAGGTTCAGTCGGGTCCAAGCCAAGGCAATGGCAGTGGTGTTGCTCAGCATACAGAGGGCCCGTTGTACCTTTGCCAGGTCACCCCCTGGCACCACTGTCGGGGGCTGGTAGTTGATGCCAACCTACAGAGGGAAAGGAAAAGATGTTAAACATACAAAATCAGATCTGTTGGTTGCCATGGAATTGCATAAACATTAAATTTAGGAACTGTATTGCGCCTGTAAATGTACCAGAAGCCAGCTCTGGTTGTTGGTTGGACTTTCAATCGAGGTGTCAAGCTTAGTTTCTGATGGAAGATTTTGTGAGGCTGCATTCAGGAGATAATTAAATTCTTTATCACATCTTTTCCAATGTGGCTTTGATTCTCATTCTTCTTATTTTAAGGGAACATTCTCGTGGTACATTCCCAGCTACAATCGAAGATTGAAACTGAGAGACTTCAACTGAAAGCCTCAGTGGGAGCTCCTGTTTGAACCAGAATTAGGGAACATTTGTTACTTTCTGTTCCAGAATGAAAATTCAGCTTTTGGCCCGGATGGAAAAGATGTCCTGTGTGCACGTGAGGCGAGATTGGAACAATCCAATGTTTCACAAAAGCCGCATGTGTTGATTACAAAGACCACACTCACCTTGAATCCAGTCGGGCACCAGTCAACAAACGAGATTGAGCGTTTGGTCTTGATGGTGGCGATGGCGGCGTTGACATCCTTTGGCACCACGTCTCCTCGGTACAGCATGCAGCACGCCATGTACTTGCCCTGGCGGGGGTCACACTTCACCATCTGGTTAGCAGGTTCAAAGCAAGAGTTGGTGATCTCCGACACCGAGAGTTGCTCGTGGTAAGCTTTCTCAGCTGATATAAGGGGCGCGTAGGTTAACAATGGAAAGTGAATGCGGGGATAGGGGACCAGGTTGGTTTGAAACTCAGTCAGGTCCACATTGAGGGCACCGTCGAACCTGAGTGAGGCCGTGATGGATGACACTACCTGTGCCATGAGACGGTTGAGGTTGGTGTAAGTTGGTCTCTCGATGTCAAGGTTACGCCGACAGACATCGTAAATGGCCTCATTGTCCACCATGAAGGCACAGTCAGAGTGCTCCAGGGTGCAGTGGGTGACGAGCACAGCATTATATGGCTCGACCACCGCAGTGGAAATCTGGGGAGCAGGGTAAATGGAAAACTCCAGCTTGGATTTCTTCCCGTAGTCAACGGAGAGTCTCTCCATCAGGAGGGAAGTAAAACCCGAGCCCGTGCCACCCCCAAAACTGTGGAAGATGAGGAAACCCTGGAGTCCGGTGCATTGATCAGCCTGTGGGTAAACAAAGGAGAAAAGATTAAAATGGAGCAAGGAATTGCAACCAGTATCAAAGAACAGTCATCAACTGTTGGCAAAGAGCAGCAAGAGATGACGAGATGGATGATTGGTGTCTGATGGGAGAGAATATTTACTGTCGGGGGAGGGATCTCAAAGGGGAAATCAGTGGTGTTGTTGAGCGTAAGGTTCAGCCTTGGGGAGCCATGTCCCAGCTGCATTTTGTGCATGTTACTGATCAGGGGAATATTGGAGTGAATCAATATGTGATAGAGGAGAGACTGAGTGGGATTTGTACACATGGGCATGAATAAGATTTCATTTACACCAAGGCATTGGGACAATGTGATGGTGAAATGAGACAGTGGTAAATGATGATATGGGTATTCTGTGCAGCTGGGAATTGCCAATGTCCCTGTTACACAACGTACCACCTTCCGTATGCGATCCAAGACCAGATCCACAATTTCCTTTCCGATGGAGCAGTGGCCCCGTGCATAGTTATTCGCTGCATCCTCCTTGCCTGTGATGAGCTGTTCCGGGTGAAAGAGCTGTCGGTAGGTGCCAGTGCGAACCTCATCTGTGGACAGGCAACAGAGATAAACAACATAGGGTGACATTGTGGCACAGTGGTTAGCACTGCTGCATCACAGTCCAGGGAGCCCGTTTCAATTCCGGCCTCGGGTAACTGTGTGGAGTTTGCACTTTCTCCTCGTGTCTGTGTGGGTGTCCTTTGGGTGCTCTGGTTTCCTCCCACAGTTCAAATATGTGCAGGTTAGGTGAATTGGCCATGCTAAATTGCCCCTTCATGTCCAAAAGGTTAGATGGGGTTACTGGGTTATGGGGATAGGGTAGAGCATGGGATTAAGTGGGATGCCCTTTCCAAGGGTCCGTGCAGACTCAATGGGCCGAGCGACCTCCTTCTGCACTGTGAATTCTATGTTTCTATGACACAGACCTTTCCAGCACATTTGATGCCTTCAGGCCGCATTTCACGGAGTTTTGAAAGAAGACTGGCTGACTGAAATACCAAAAAACTATCACCTTACCAATCACGGTGGGCTCCAGATCTACAAACACAGCTCGTGGGATGTGTTTCCCCGCTCCTGTCTCACTGAAGAAGGTGTTGAAGGAGTCGTCACCACCTCCGATGGTCTTGTCACTGGGCATCTGCCCATCGGGCTGGATTCCATGCTCCAGACAATACAACTCCCAGCAAGCGTTACCGAGCTGCACTCCCGCCTGGCCAAGGTGGATTGAAAGACACTCACGCTAAAGAGAGGAGAAAGGAGATCCAATTATTTTATGAAGACAATGTCTTATAGAGTCAATATAGCTTTTCACGAAGTATGGATTTCCTGCATTCACTGTGAATCCTGCCTAGTAATTGATTGGTCCCTGCACTTTCTGCACAACTTCAATGAAAATTAAAGTTGTCATTGTCCCTTCGGACTATAGGCTACTCTCCCCTTTCAGAGGGAGAACTGACTGGTGATGATTTAACTGGAGCTCCCCACATCTCAGGCGAGAAACAAGACTCAATGAAAGCACTCCATAACTTCCACAGATTGTCCTGGTCTCTTCTGTGGATCCCTTTTCCTCATGCATATCCTTTCCCTGTGGACCCTTGTTTTGCCTATGGGTGTCATAAGAACATAAGAACTAGGAGCAGGAGTAGGCCATCTGGCCCCTCGAGCCTGCTCTGCCATTCAATGAGGTTATGGCTGATCTTTTGTGGACTCAGCTCCACTTTCCGGCCCGAACACCATAACCCTTAATCCCTTTATTCTTCAAAAAACTATCTATCTTTATCTTAAAATTTTCATATTTTCTTGCATATTCCCTCTCCCACATTAGGATATCCCTCGTGATGTTGAGTTTTCTTTCCTTGCGGATTACCTCTCTCCTAGTGAATTATGGTTTTCCTTCACCTCTCTGTTAACCTGCCTGAATCCTATTGGCTGGGGACTATTCGTTATCCCATGAAATATTTGAAGTTTATTGACAATTCAAGAATACAAAAGAATAAACAACAGTCCCGAAAATCAGTAATAGGTGAAAAGGCACCAAAGAAAATTGCAAAATCACCAGCTCTCAAGGCAGCAACCCCCAGCCCCACTCCCCGGCCCCAACGGTAGCCCCACATTTGTGGAAAGGCACCCAAATGAGCAGTGCAGACCACTGGAAAAGGTCACACCGATACGGAGCATGGCAGAAGAGAGAGGAAGAGAACACACTTTACAAAAAAAACCAACACAAAATACAGAGCAACCACAAGAAACTCTACAAACAATTAAGTACAAGGCAAAGCCCCCAACACTCCAGCAGCAGCCCCACGTCAGTGAAGAGGAACCCGCAAGCAGCTTAATCCACCGGAAACAGAAAGGCAGTGTGCGGTGCAGGAGAGAGAGAGAGAGAGAGAGAAAAAACACCTCTACCCTAACTACCACCAGGAAGGACCTCTCAACACCAGTGCACAGAAGCAGGAGGGCCACAACTGGTGAGCACCCAGCCGCTAGGCCCAAAATAACAATACACAACAAAAATACAATGATAACCATACATTCCCCAACAAAAAAACACAACCAACATCAGTACAGACAGTACACATACCAAATTGGACCACTGCCCTGCTGCTCTCACAGTTCTGGTATCCAGTCTCTAGACACCATCCAGTCCAAAACTGCAAAACAAGTCCGTTCACCTACACTTTCAACCCAGCAGCAGGCCAAACAAAATCCGTCCCACGCTCCACTCCCTGCCGGTAAGCAGAAAGGGAGCCAGTAACAAGTACAAGTCCCAGGCGTGGCAACTGCAGGCAGGCAACTCCATCCTCTCGTTCCCCTGCAAGCAACTTCTCCTCCATCCAACTGGTTGTAGCACCATTCACCCTTGCCATGGTCCAGGCTTCGAAATCCAGAAAAGGCAGCCAGTACACAGAATAACACACCAGATCAGGGAGGAGGGTTACAGACAGAAGCAGCTGGAGCGCAGAAGCAGATTCCCCTCCAACACGTCAGAGTGTGAACTACTCAGGTGGAGTGTGAGCTCCCACAATGAGGGGTGGGGAAATCATTATCACTTACACCTGTAGAAATAGAGTTGACTAGTGTGGTACTGGCTAGAGTAGGAAGCAGTGGTGTACTACTGCTGCTGTGTATATATAGTTGTAAAAAAACTACTTTCCGTTTGACTCTACAAACTTGTGCTGGATTCTGCACGGCCCTTACAAAACTCTCATTGCTATTCTTTCTGTGAATTTCCCTTTTCTCCCAGCTGATTTTAATTTCCCAGTGAATTCCCATTCTCCTGATGTATCCACCATCCCAGTAACGTCTCACTCTCATTGTGTGTACCTAGCCATCCCTGTGGATTCCTTTGGCTTGATAAAAATCCATCAACCAATGGAGTTCCCCTGCAGCCACTCACCATGGTCTCCTTCTTTTGTAGCTCCTGAGAATGTGCCGTGTTGACATTGCCGCTATTTATACTGCGCACTTGGAGCATTCCAATCAACTGAACCGCACTCTGATTGGTTCCTGAGAACAAAACACGATGGTTGCTTAGGGAAACCATAATAAAGAAGGCTGGATGATGCTCAGCACTGATTGGTTCTTTGCGCAAATGGTGGAACAAATGTTTCACAACATTCTGTTATCAGCGGAGATCTAGGCAACGACGCCATCATTCTTATCAAATGTCCTGCAATTAACCTGCGATTAATAAAACATTTATCAAACTTAGTCAATCACACTCCATCATGCTTAACTATCCCAACATTTACATTCTTCTTTCAAGCAGCCTCTCATCCTCGACATCAAATCTGTTGTTGTTACTGTTAAATTGATGCGAGACTTAAAAATCACAAATATATCGTGCCGACTATTGTTACATGGTGCAGATTGGTGTTACAGAGTACAGGCTAGATTTGAATAACGCAGGTTAGCTTTAAATCCTGCAGACCATCTTTAAATCCTGCAGACCATCTTTTTTAAAATAAATTTAGAGTACCCAATTAATTTTTTCCAATTAAGGGGCAATTTAGCATGGCCACCACGCAAACACGGGGAGAATGTGTGAACTCTGGACAGTGACCCAGAGCCGGGATCGAACCTGGGACCTCAGCGCCATGAGCAGACTATCTTTAAACACTGCAGGCTAGCTTTAACAATTGGTGGTTAGCTGATTATTTGAAATATTGTTTATTAAAGTTTTACATTTTTACACTGTCCATAAAGATAAATGAGACGGTTACAGTTTACATGTTCCTTTTCGGCACCCACCCACTCCCCTCCCCACCCCCCCCTTCCTTCCCAATCTTTCCTCCTGCCGCTGTTTCCAGGTCTTATCCTAGGCCCGTTGCTTCACCGTAGGTAGTTGTTCAGTACCTGAGAACATCTAAGACACTCAGAAGGTAAGAAGGTAAGTAAGTGATTTTTACTCATTTTTACTTTTATACCTTTTTCAAATTGTGTGTGTCGGGGGGAAACAGAAAAGCTGTGACCTGAGTGGCTGGTTGGGAATCAACACCAAATTAAAAAAATTAAGCATTGGTAACTAATTAAACATAATTACTGAATTATAATTTAGAGGGGTATCTAAGCCAGAGATCGGAGAGTACTATATTTAGCTTTCGCATTTATATTAGAAATCTAGTGTTAGGAAACAGATAGTTAACAGTAACTTTAAAAAGAATTTTAAAAATATATAAATACAATTTTTAAAAAAACTTTTAATTTTAATTAATTGTCAGTTAGAGGGGTGCAGTGCTCTGACTGTGAGATGTGGCAGGTCCGGGAGGCTTCCAGCGTCCCAGATGGCTTCATCTGCAGAAAGTGCACCCAACTGGAGCTCCTCACAGACCGCATGGTTCGGTTGGAGCAGCAATTGGATGCACTTAGGAGCATGCAAGTGGCGGAAAGCGTCATAGATCGCAATTATATAAATGTGGTCACACCAAGGTGCAGGCAGAGAAATGGGTGACCACCAGAAAGGGCAGGCAGTCAGTGCAGGAATCCCCTGTGGTTGTCCCCCTCTCGAACAGGTATACCCCTTTGGGGGGGATAGCCTATCAGGGGAAAACAGCAGCAGCCAGAGCAGTGGCACCATGGCTGGCTCTGATGTTCAGAAGGGAGGGTCAAAGCGCAGAAGAGCAATAGTAATAGGGGACTCTATAGTCAGGGGCACAGATAGGCGCTTCTGTGCACGTGAAATAGACTCCAGGATGGTATGTTGCCTCCCTGGTGCCAGGGTCCAGGATGTCTCCGAACGGGTAGAGGGCATCCTGAAGGGGGAGGGCAAACAGGCAGAGGTCGTTGTACATATTGGTACTAACGACATAGGAAGGAATGGGGCATGAGGTCCTGCAGCAGGAGTTCAGGGAGCTAGGCAGAAAGTTAAAAGACAGGACCTCGAGGGTTGTAATCTCGGGATTACTCCCTGTGCCACGTGCCAGTGAAGCTAGAAATAGGAAGCTAGAGCAGCTAAACACGTGGCTAAACAGCTGGTGTAGGAGGGAGGGTTTCCGTTATCTGGACCACTGGGAGCCCTTCCGGGGCAGGTGTGACCTATATAAGAAGGACGGGTTGCATCTAAACTGGAGAGGCATAAATATCCTGGCCGCGAGGTTTGCTAGTGTCACACGGGAGGGTTTAAACTAGTATGGCAGGGGGGTGGGCACAGGAGCAATAGGTCAGAAGGTGAGAGCATTGAGGGAGAACTAGGGAATAGGGACAGTGGGGCTCTGAGGCATAGCAGACAGGGAGAAGTTGCTGAACACAGCGGGTCTGGTGGCCTGAAGTGCATATGTTTTAATGCAAGAAGTATTACGGGTAAGGCAGATGAACTTAGAGCTTGGATTAGTACTTGGAACTATGATGTTGTTGCCATTACAGAGACCTGGTTGAGGGAAGGGCAGGATTGGCAGCTAAATGTTACAGGATTTAGATGTTTCAGGTGGGATAGAGGGGTAAAAGGGGTGGCGGAGTTGCGCTACTGGTCAGGGAGAATATCACAGCTGTACTGCGGGAGGACACCTCAGAGGGCAGTGAGGCTATATGGGTGGAGATCAGGAATAAGAAGGGTGCAGTCACAATGTTGGGGGGTTTACTACAGGCCTCCCAACAGCCAGCGGGAGATAGAGGAGCAGATAGGTAGACAGATTTTGGAAAAGAGTAAAAACAACAGGGTTGTGGTGATGGGAGACTTCAACTTCCCCAGTATTGACTGGGACTCACTTAGTGCCAGGGGCTTAGACGGGGCGGAGTTTGTAAGGAGCATCCAGGAGGGCTTCTTAAAACAATATGTGGACAGTCCAACTAGGGAAGGGGCGGTACTGGACCTGGTATTGGAGAATGAGCCCGGCCAGGTGGTAGATGTTTCAGTAGGGAGCATTTCGGGAACAGTGACCACTATTCAGTAAGTTTTAAAGTGCTGGTGGACAAGGATAAGAGTGGTCCTAGGATGAATGTGCTAAATTGGGGGAAGGCTAATTATAACAATATTAGGCGGGAACTGAAGAACATAGATTGGGGGCGGATGTTTGAGGGCAAATCAACATCTAACATGTGGGAGGCTTTCAAGTGTCAGTTGAAAGGAATTCAGGACCGGCATGTTCCTGTGAGGAAGAAGGATAAATACGGCAATTTTCGGGAACCTTGGATAACGAGAGATATTGTAGGCCTCGTCAAAAAGAAAAAGGAGGCATTTGTCAGGGCTCAAAGGCTGGGAACAGACGAAGCCTGTGTGGAATATAAGGAAAGTAGGAAGGAACTTAAGCAAGGAGTCAGGAGGGCTAGACGGGGTCACGAAATGTCATTCGAAAATAGGGTTAAGGAAAATCCCAAGGCTTTTTACACGTACATAAAAAGCAAGAGGGTAGCCAGGGAAAGGTTTGGCCCACTGAAGGATAGGCAAGGGAATCTATGTGTGGAGCCAGAGGAAATGGGTGAGGTACTAAATGAATACTTTGCATCAGTATTCACCAAAGAGAAGAAATTGGTAGATGTTGAGTCTGGAGAAGGGTGTGTAGATAGCCTGGGTCACATTGAGATTCAAAAAGACGAGGTGTTGGGTGTCTTAAAAAATATCAAGGTAGATAAGTCCCCAGGGCCTGATGGGATCTACCCCAGAATACTGAAGGAGGCTGGAGAGGAAATTGCTGAGGCCTTGACAGAAATCTTTGGATCCTCACTGTCTTCAGGTGATGTCCCGGAGGACTGGAGAATAGCCAATGTTGTTCCTCTGTTTCAGAAGTGTAGCAAGGATAATACAGGGAACTACAGGCCGGTGAGCCTTACTTCAGTGGTAGGGAAATTACTGGAGAGAATTCTTCGAGACAGGATCTACTCCCATTTGGAAGCAAATGGACGTATTAGTGAGAGGCAGCATGGTTTTGTGAAGGGGAGGTTGTGTCTCACTAACTTGATAGAGTTTTTCGAGGAGGTCACTAAGATGATTGATGCAGGTAGGGCAGTGGATGTTGTCTATATGGACTTCAGTAAGGCCTTTGACAAGGT
Organism: Scyliorhinus torazame; assembly: GCF_047496885.1. Classification (NCBI taxonomy): domain Eukaryota; kingdom Metazoa; phylum Chordata; class Chondrichthyes; order Carcharhiniformes; family Scyliorhinidae; genus Scyliorhinus; species Scyliorhinus torazame. The sequence goes on along the minus strand of NC_092728.1, from coordinate 32,022,195 downwards.
CCCTCATGGTAGACTAGTACAAAAGGTGAAGCCACACGGGATCAGGGGTGAGCTGGCAAGGTACAGATACAGGTACAGATACAGAACTGGCTAGGTCATAGAAGGCAGAGAGTAGCAATGGAGGGATGCTTTTCTAATTGGAGGGCTGTGACCAGTGGTGTTCCACAGGGATCAGTGCTGGGACCTTTGCTCTTTGTAGTATATATAAATGATTTGGAGGAAAATGTAACTGGTCTGATTAGTAAGTTTGCAGACGACACAAAGGTTGGTGGAATTGCGGATAGCGATGAGGACTGTCAGAGGATACAGCAGGATTTAGATTGTTTGGAGACTTGGGTGGAGAGGTGGCAGATGGAGTTTAATCCGGACAAATGTGAGGTAATGCATTTTGGAAGGTCTAATGCAGGTAGGGATTATACAGTGAATGGTAGAACCCTCAAGAGTATTGAAAGTCAAAGAGATCTAGGAGTACAGGTCCACAGGTTACTGAAAGGGGCAACACAGGTGGAGAAGGTAGTCAAGAAGGCATACGGCATGCTTGCCTTCATTGGCCGGGGCGTTGAGTATAAGAATTGGCAAGTCATGTTGCAGCAGTATAGAACCTTAGTTATGCCACACTTGGAGTATAGTGTTCAATTCTGTTCGCCACACTACCAGAAGGATGTGGAGGCTTTAGAGAGGGTACAGACGAGATTTACCAGAATGTGGCCTGGTATGGAGGGCATTAGCTATGAGGAGCGGTTGAATAAACTCGGTTTGTTCTCACTGGAACGAAGGAGGTTGAGGGGCGACCTGATAGAGGTCTACAAAATTATGAGGGGCATAGACAGAGTGGATAGTCAGAGGCTTTTCTCCGGGGTAGAGGGGTCAATTACTAGGGGGCATAGGTTTAAGGTGAGAGGGGCAAGGTTTAGAGTAGATGTACGAGGCACGTTTTTTACGTAGAGGGTAGTGGGTGCCTGGAACTCGCTACCGGAGGAGGTTGTGGAAGCAGGGACAATAGTGACATTTAAGGGGCATCTTGACAAATACATGAATAGGATGGGAATAGAGGGATACGGACCCAGGAAGTGTAGAAGATTGTAGTTTAGACGGGCAGCATGGTCGGCACGGGCTTGGAGGGCAGAAGGGCCTGTTCCTGTGCTGTACATTTCTTTGTTCTTTATTGGTTTGTCTGTGGGCAGTGCCCTCTTTCTCCCTTCTTCCATGTCGCTTGGCCTCCCCTACTTTCTTTTCTGCTCTTCCCCACCTATTGTCTGCTAGCTTTTTTGAGGGTTCTTTTTCGTGTGGCCTTGTATTGGGCCCTCTGGTTCCCATGTGGGTCTCTCCTTGGCCTCCCCCTTGGTGCTTCCTTCGGTCTCTCTCCCGCGGTTTCCTCCCCCCCTCCACCACCACCCTCGTTCCTGTCTCCTTTCTGTGGTCCTGGTGGTTCCCGTGCATCCACTCGGAATCCCCCCTCTCTACCAGTTGTTGGCTTCGAACAGGTCTTGTAACAGGTTGGTGAATGGCCCCCACGCTGTGTGGAAGCCATCTTCAGACCCTCAGATGTTGTACTTGATCTTCTCCAGGTGAATAAATTCCGATAGGTCTGCCAGCCAGTCTGCAGCTGCGGGTGGTGCTGCTGATCGCTCGCCGAGCAGGATTCTCCGGCGGGCAATTAGGGAAGCAAAGCCAAAGGCGTCATTCCCCATATATAGTTCTGGCTGGTCCGATACCCTGAAGACTGCCACTCTCAGACACGGCACCACCCTCAACCCCACAACTTTGGACATAGCCTCGAAGAAGGCTGTCCAGAACCCAACAAGTCTGGGGCATGCCCAGAACATGTGGGTGTGGTTGGCCGGGCCCTTCTGGCACGGTTCACATTCGTCCTCCACCTCCGGGAGGCAGAACCTGCTCATTTGGGTTCTGGTCAGGTGTGCTCTGTGCACCACTTTTAGCTGCATTACGCTTAGCCTTGCACAGGAGGAGGTGCAGTTGACCTTGTTCAGTGCTTTGTTCCAGAGTTCCCAACCTATTTCCGTTCCCAGCTCTTCATCCCATTTTCCCCTGGTTTTGTTCAGTGGGGAGTGTGTCCTTTCTGACAAGCCTCCATATATGTCCCTGCAGATCTCCTTTCCCAGAGCGTCCAGTAACTCCTCCAACATTGTGTCTCTTGGGGCCATTGAGTACATTGTCGTCTCCTTCCGGAGAAAGTTTTTCATTTGCAGATGTCGGAGTTCCTGTCTGTTCGGTAGTTCCAATCTCCCTGTCAGCTTCTCTAGGGTCACTAGTCTGTCCCCCCATGTAAAAGACCCTAACTGTCAGTGTCCCCCCTCCTGTCCCCACCTCTTAAAGGTGGCGTCTATTTGCCGCAGATGGGGGCCATGGTAGACACCTCGGTCAGACTGAAGTGCTGCTTCATCTGGTTCCAGGTTCTGTGTTGCTGCTACCACTGGGCTGGATGAGTGTTTGTTGGTGGGGATGGGAATGCTGTCGTGGCGAGGGCTCGGAGGGTCATTCCTATACAGGAGAACTCCTCCATCCCCATCCATTCCGTGTTTGGTTCCTTCACCCATCCTCTCACTCTTTTGGCCATAGCTTCGCAGTGGTAATGTTGCAAGTTTGGGAGGGCCAGGCCTCCCATGCTTCTTCATTCTTTTTTTTTGTTCTTTCACATCAGCAACATTTAAGAGGCATCTGGATGGATACATGAATAGGGAGGAAATAGAGGAATACGGAAGAAGGATTTTTTTTAGTTAGGACATCATGATTGTCACGGGCTTGGAGGGCCGCCGAGCCTGTTCCTGTGCTGTATCTTTCTTTGTTCTTTGTTCTACTTTGCAGTGTTGTTTTAGAGGTTCTTGGATTCTTCCCCCCACAAACGCCATAATCATTTTGTCTATTGCTTGGAAAAAGGCCTTGGGGATGTAAATCAGTCTGGATCTGAACAGGAAGAGGAACCTGAGCAGTGCGTTCATCTTGATCTTCTGCACCCTCCCTGCCAGGGAAAGTGGGAGTGCATCCCATTTGTAGGTCCTTTTTAACTTCCGCCGCCAGACTGGACAGGTTTTCTTGTGGATCCATGTCCAGTCATGGACTATCTGGATCCCCAGGTAGCGGAATATGTTTCAGACTATTTTAAATGGTAGACCCTCCAGCTCTGCCCCTCCTCCCCTGGGGTTCACCAGGAACATTTCGCTTTTGCCCAGCTTGAGTTTGTAGCCCGAGAAGGCTCCGAACTCTCCCAGAAGCTTCGTGATTTCTTTCATGCCGTTTTGCAGGTCCGAGATGTAGAGGAGCAGGTCATGCACAGAGTGAGACTCTGTGCTCTCTGCCTCCTCTGGATTCCGCTCCAGCCTCTCGCGTCTTTGGACTGTTGAAGACCTTTTCTGGTGTTCTCTCTGGGGTCAGTATCACATTCATCCGTTGTCTGATGTTCGTAGTCAGTTGTCTATCCTTAATAAAGCCTGTCTGGCCCTCTGCAACCACCTCTAGTACACAGTTCTCCAGTATGTTGGCTAGGATTTTTGCGAGTATTTCCGCATCCACATTGAGCAGCAAAAAAGGTCAGTATGATCCGTATTCCGTTGGGCCTTGTCTTTTTTGGTATCAGAGATATGGTGGCCTGTTTTAGTGTTAGAGACAGGATGCCCCTCGCCAGTGAGTCTGTGAACATCTCCTGCAGATGCGGGTTGAGAGCCAATGCAAATCTTTTGTAGAAGTACAAAAGTTGTTGATTAACAACTTCCTTACCTTGCAGGTCAGCTGTTAGTTTCGGGAGATCAGTTTTGGGAGCAGGCCTATTGGCTGACTGTAAATTAGGAAGGATACAAAAGGTGTGTCTGAAGTGCCTATAGAAACAGAGTGCTGGAGGCAAACAGAGTGTATCTAAGTTTGGGTAAGGCTGAGTTCGGGTAAGAGGTGAGTGAGGGCTGTGTTTGTTTTTTGGAGTTTGGGGTTGAGTTTCTCCCCCCGCCCCCCCCCCCCCCAAAAAAAAAAAATCCAATTAATTAAGTAAATTAATTAACTAGTTAAGGGAATTTGGTGCTGATCTTAAGGAGGTGCAGAGAAGCAGACCTGTGAGGGAGCCTCGGGAGCAATTACATCACAGCCAGCAGGTAAGTGATTTCTCTCTCTTTGACTCTCTTAGCTGTGTAGTGTAGTTCAAATTTAACTTCAGGTTTAAGTCATGGCAGGAGAGCTCAGACCCGTGTCATGCTCCTCTTGTGAGATGTGGCAAGTCAGGGACCCTTCTTTTCCCAAAGGTAGGGGAGTCTAAAACTAGAGGGCATAGGTTTAAGGTGAGAGGGGAGAGATTCAGAAGGGCCCAGAGGGGCAATTTCTTCACTCAGAGGGTAGTGAGTGTCTGGAATGGGCTGCCAGAGGTAGTAGTAGAGGCGGGTACAATTGTGTCTTTTAAAAAACATTTAGATAGTTACATGGGTAAGATGGGTATAGAGGGTTATGGGCCAAGTGCGGGCAACTGGGACTAGCTTAATGGTAAAAACTGGGCGGCATGGACTGGTTGGGCCGAAGGGCCTGTTTCCATGCTGTAAACTTCTATGATTCTATGATTCTAAGTACGCCGGGAACCCATCGGGTCCAGGCGCCTTCCCGGCATGCATGGTGTTGATACTCTCCATGACCTCTCTCAGTCCTATTGGTGCTTCCAGCTCCCTCCGTCTATCGTCCCCCATGACTAGAAATCCAGTCCATCGAGGAACTGTTTCATCCCCAAGTCCCTAATTGGGGTCTCAGAGGTGTAGCCCCCGGCAGAATGCCTCAAAAGCTTTGTTGACCTTTCTTGGTTTGGCTACAGTCTGCATCTGCTATCCTTCACCTGCGCTATTTTCCTTTAGGCAGCTTTCTCAGCTGATGAGCCAGCAGGCGGCTAGCCTTCTTCCCGTGCTCATAGATTCTGGCGGAAGGCCTTGTCGGACACGAGAGTCATGTCAAACCTCTATATGCGGCATTGGGCACAACCCGTCTCCAATCTCACAACCATGCAGTATGAAACGTGTTCGGAGATTATGATCGCGGAGTATTCCGCTCTCGCTATTTCTGGAAATACTGATTTCCCCACTATAAAGATGTTGATGAGTGTGTAGACCTTGCACACTGGTTAGAAGAACAGAAATTCCTTCTCACCTGGGTGCAGGAACCGCCATGGGTCCACTGCCCCATGTGCTCCATAAACGCTCCCAGTTTCATAGCTATGCCTGTCGTTTTCCCAGGTGACTATCCTGGCGGCGGGGTTCTGTTCCCCTTTTCCTGCGGGATCATCCATACTTACCTGGTGGACGTGCCTCTGCACGCCGGGGTTTCAATTTGTTGAGAGGCAATCCAAAATGGCCATTGTCACCGTTCTCACCATGAAGCCGGCCCCCTGTGTTCTTGGGTTTTCCTTTGTCCAGATGCCACCCAACATGACCGTCAACTGTATGTTCACCACGTGGGTAAGCCCCTGTACTCCGGGGTCTCCCTTTGTTTCCGTAAGTGGCTGCTTATGGTGCCATCTTGTTCCATCTTCCCAAACCTGACCTGAAGCCTTCTCTTCCTTATTGCTGTGTTCCACCCCCGCGGCACCGATTTCCCCCCTCTATCCTTCTCTCTGCTCTCCCATGTCTAAGTTCCTGTCATACCAGTAGTTCCAGTTCCTCAGTCAGTTCTCCTGAAGGTGGTACACAGGGCACACCTGACCAGACTTGCATGAGCGAGTTCTTCCCAGAGGTGGAAGACAGATGCGAGCGGTGTCAGGGACATCCGGCCAACCACTGCCACATATTCTTGTCTTGCCCAAGGCTGACCAGATTCCGGACTACCTTCTTCGAGGCCAAGTCCGAGGTCATGGCGGTTAGGGTGGAGCCATGCCCATTAGTAGTTGTCCTCAGGGTATTGGAGCAGCCAGCGAAGGGAGGGGGACCAACGCCCTGGCCTGCGCCTCCCTAATAGCCCGGAGATGACTCCAGCTCAGATGGAGATCGGCAGCGCCACCTTGCCGACCTGCCGGAATTATAATTCTAATTATAATAATCTTTATTGTCATAAGTCGATTTACATTAACACTACAATGAAGTTACTGTGAAAAGCCCCTAGTCACCACATTCCGGCACCTGTTTGGGTACACAGAGGGAGAATTCAGAATGTCTAAATTACCTAACAGCACGTCTTTTGAGACTTGTGGGAGAAAACCAGAGCACCGAGAGGAAACACACGCAGATACGGGGAGAACATGCAGACTCCGCACAGACAGTGACCCAAGCTGATTTGATTTATTATTGTCACAATGTATTAGTATACAGTAAAAAGTATTGTTTCTTGCATGCTGTACAAACAATGCATACCATACATAGGGAAGGAAGGAGAGACTGCAGAATATAATGTTACAGTTATAGCAAGGTGCAGAGAAAAGATCAACTTAATACGAGGTAGGTCCATTCAAAAGTCTGGTGGCAGCAGGGAAGAAGCTGTTCTTGAGTCGGTTGGTAAGTGACCTCAAACTTTGGTATCTTTTTCCTGACGGAAGAAGGTGGAAGAGAATATGTCCTTAATTATGCTGGCTGCCTTTCTGAGGCAGCGGGAATTATAGACAGAGTCAATGGATGGGAGGCGGGTTTGCGTGATGGACTGGGCTACATTCACAACCTTTTGTAGTTTCCTGCGGTCTTGGGCAGAGCAGGCTCCATACCAAGCTATGATACAACCAGAAAGAATGCTTTCTATGGTGCATCTGTAGAAGTTGGTGAGGGTCGTAGTTGACGCCAAATTTCCTTAGTCTTCTGAGAAAGTAGAGTCGTTGGTGGGCTTTCTTAACTATAGTGTCGGCATGGGGGGACCAGGACAGGCTGTTGGTGATCTGTACACCTAAAAGCTTGAAGCTCTCGACCCTTTCTACTGCGTTCCCATTGATGTAGACAGGGGCATGTTCTCCACTACGCTTCCTGAGGTCATTGACAATCTCCTTCGTTTTGTTGACATTGAGGGAGAGATTATTGTCGTCGCACCAGTTCACCAGATTCTCTATCTCATTCCTGTACTCTGTCTCGTCATTGTTCGAAATCCAACCCACTACGGTGGTGTCATCAGCAAATTTGAAAATCGAGTTGGAGGCGAATTTGGCCACAGTCATAGGTGTTAGGGGGCTGAGGACACAGCCTCGTGCGGCACCGGTGTTGAGGATGATTGTGGAGAGATGTTGTTGCCTATCTTTACTGATTGTGGCCTGTGGGTTAGAAAGTTCAGGATCCAGTTGCAGAGGGAGGAGCCGAGGCCAAGGTCACGGAGTTTGGAGATGAGTTTCGTAGGAATGGTGGTGTTGAAGGCTGAGCTGTAGTCGATAAATAGGAGTCTGACATAGATGTCTTTGTTATCTTGGTGTTCCAGGGTAGAGTGCAGGGCCATGGAGATGGCGTCTGCTGTGGACCTGTTGCAGCGGCAGGCAAACTGTAGTGGATCAAGGCAATCCGGGAGGCTGGAGTTGATTCGTGCCATGACTACCCTTTCAGAGCCACTGGACGATAGTCATTAAGGCACGCTGCTTGACTTTTTTTTGGTACAGGGATGATGGTCGTTTTCTTAAAGCAGATAGGGACCTCAGATTGTTGTAAGGAGAGGTTGAAGATGTCTGCGAATACCCCCGCCAGCTGATTCGCGCACAACCTGAGTGCCCGTCCGGGTACCCCATCCGGGCCAGTGGCTTTCCGAGGGTTGACCTTCGAGAAGGCTGCTCTGACGTCTGCAGTGGTGATCTCAGATACAAGTTCATCCGCGGCTTCTGGGTGGAGGGCTCGCTTTCACTGACCTCTTGCTCAAAGCGGGCATAGAATGCGTTGAGCTCATCAGGGAGGGGTGCTTTGGAGCGGACTATTTTACATGCCTTCATCTTACAGCCTGTTATGTCTTGCACACCTTGCCATAGATGGCAAGGATCCGTGTGGCTAGTCTGGGACTCGAGTTTGGTCCGGTACTGTCTTTTGGCATCTTTGATGGATTTCTTTAGATCATATCTGGCTTTCTTGTAGAGGTCAGGGTCACCTGACTTGAACGTCTCAGACCTAGACTTCAGCAAGCAGTGGATATCCCTGTTCATCCAAGGTTTCCGGTTGGGAAACTATTTGTGGTGGTGACTATTTCGTCCAGTGCGATTTTCACATTCGCATGGGGTGGGATGTAAACTGCATCAGGATAACGGAGCTGAACTCCCTCGGAAGGTAGAAGGGGCAGCATTTTAGCGTCAGGTATTCTAGGTCCGGGAGCAGAAACTCGCCAGAGTAGCTACATCTAGGCACCAGGAGGTGTTAATTAAGAGGCAGACCCCACGTCCCCTTGCCTTGCCTGAGGCCGCCATACGGTCCATTTGGTGGATTGAGAAGCCCTCTGGTTGTAGGGCACAGTCCGGTGAAGCAGGAGTGAGCCATGTCTCCGTGAAAGAGCACACAGCAGTCCTTAGTTTTCTTTGAAAAGTGAGTCTGGCTTTAAGTTCGTCTAGCTTGTGTTGTAGAGATTGGACATTAGCTGGGAGTAAGCTAGGCAGAGGGGCTTTGGGGCCGCGTTGTTTCACTCTCACTTGCAAGCCTGCACGTTTTCCACGATTCCTGGAGTGACTGCTTTTTTTCGAACCTGGGAGACGGTGAGAGTACGCAGTGTTAAGGGAATGGAGTTAATGCGGTCGGGGTCGGGCCCTAGGACCCCGTTTTCCACCACGTAACCAAGGATGGCGAGGCGTGTTGTGCGGAAAACGCATTTCTCCTTATTATATGTGAGGTTAAGGAGCTTAGCGGTGTGGAGGAAGTGTCGGAGGTTAGCGTCATGGTCCTGCTGGTCATGGCCGCCGATGGTGACATTACCCAGATACAGGAACGTGGCCCGCAGCCCGTACTGGTCAACCATTCGGTCCATCTCCCGTTGGAAGACCGAGACCCCATTGGTGACGCCGAAGGGGACCCTGAGGAAGTTGTAGAGGCGGCCATCTGCCTCAAAGGCAGTGTATTGGTGGTCCTCCGGGCAGATAGGGAGCTGGTGGTACGCGGACTTCAAGTCAACAGCAGAGAAGACTCGATACAGATTGATTGACCATATCAGATATGTGGGGAAGGGGGTACGCATCGAGCTGTGTACACTGGTTGATCGTTTGACTGTAGTCGGTGACCATCTGGTGCTTCTCCCCAGTCTTGACGACCACCACTTGGGCTCTCCAGGGGCTGGTACTGGCCTCTATGATCCCTTCCCGCAGGAGTCGCTGGACCTCTGACCTGATAAAGGCCTTGTCCCGGGCACTGTATCGTCTGCTCCTAGTGGCGACGGCCTTACAGTCTGGGGTGAGTTAGCGAAGAGCGAGGGTGGAGCGACCTTAAGGTTCGCGAGGCTACAGACAGTGAGGGGGGGCAGGGGTCCACTGAACTTCAAGGTAAGGCTTCGGAGGTGGCACTGAAAATCAAGACCCAGTAATAGGGCAGCGCAGAGATGAGGGAGGACGTAGAGCTTGATATTAGCGTACTCTACGCCCTGTAATAAAAGGATTGTGACACAGTACCCCCGGATCTCCACGGAATGTGATCGGGAAGCCAGGGAGATTGTCTGGGTCATGGGTAAAATTGGGAGGGAGCAGCGCCTTACCGTATCTGGGTGGGTGAAGCTGTCAGTGCTCCCGGAGTCGAAGAGGCAGGTCATCTCGTGCCCATTGATCTGGACGGCCATCATGGATTTAGTGAGGTGATGCGGTCGAGACATGTCGAGGGTGATGGAGGCGAGCTTCGGAAGGTGGGTGGGCTGGTCAAGAGTAGCGGAGGCCAGCGTATGAACCAGCAGTGGTTCCGGGAGGTGGCGGGGTGATTCCAAGATGGCGGCTCCCACGGGTCGCACGTGGCGGGTGGCGTCGAAGGTGGCAGCCCCCACGGGTCGCACGTGGCGGCTGATGTGGTAGATGGGGACAGTCCCAACAGGCAACATGCAGCACTGCTGCTGCTGGGTCTGGAAACTTTAGGAACAGGTCGGGCCTGGGACTTTGGCGAAGTGTCACTTCTTTCCGCACCCATTGCAGATCGCGCTCCGTGGTGTGCAGCGTTGTCTGGGGTGCTAACCCTGGCCACAAAAGTAGAATCTCGGGCCTCCGGAGTTGGCGGATTGATGCGCGGCACAGGCTTGCGACGCACCCGGGTCGGGTGATGGCGGCACCCACGACGTGCACTAGGGTACCACGTGGTTGGAGGTGAAGGCATCCATGTTATGGAAGGCCACTTCAGCGAATTCTAGAGCTGCACGGTCTCTTGGAGGTCGAGTGTACCCCCTTCTAGCAGGCGCTGGCGGATGTAGGTAGATTTTATGCCAGCGACATAGGCGTCCCTGATCAGAAGTTCCATGTGCTGGACCACCTGACAACTACAGTTCCGGCCGAGTACCCGCAAGGCACGCAGGAATTCGACCTGCGATTCTCTGAGGCGTTGACGCCTCGTGGCAAGGCGATGCCTAGCGTAAACCTCATTTACTGCCTTTTCGTACTGCCCCTTCAGCAGCGTTATCGCCTCCGTGTACGAGGCAGCATCCCTGATAAGGAAGAAAACCAGCGGGCTTACCCGGGCGTTGAGGACTCGAAGCTTGTGGATGTCGGCGACGGCGTCGGCGGCAGATTCGAGGTAAGCTTCGAAGCAGCTTAGCCAGTGCTCGAATGTCTCTGTGGCGTCGGCTGCTTGGGGGTCCAGTTCCAGGTGATCAGGCTTGAGTGGCGCATCCATCTTAATCGTTTATCTTAGTAAATTGATGTGCCATCAATTACAACAAAGACGAGTTGTGGAACAAAACTGTGGCTTTAATAAGTTAAACGAGAGCCTGCTGGTAACTGATCCCGAACTGGGGAAGGGCCAGAGGTCAGCCACCTTTATACAGAGCCTGAGGGGAGGAGCCACAGGCAGAGCCAGCAGAGACAACAAACAATATATACAATACAGTAACAGTGGTTTTCCACAATATAATACAGTAACAGTGGTTTACCACAGCTGTGTCCAATGAGGTTATTCACTCTGGTCGGTGTGTGGATAGAGGATTTGTTGCCTTGCTTGCGGTTCCTGCATCGGTAGGTGGGTCTGCACGGTCGAGCGCTGCAGATCGCAGTTGGGCTGCGGTTTGTCTTCACAGGTCAGTGGATGTCCAGACCATTCTCCGGCGTGGATGGGGTGGAAGGCCGGTAAGTGGATCGCGGTTGCGGATGAGGCGATGGCCGGGACCGTGTGTTGGGGTCTGCGGGGTCCTTTCCAGATCACGGTCTTCGTTCAGAGGACGGAGGATCTCTAGACCTGCAAGTGAATTTGAAAGAGCAGTATTAGTGATTGTTAGGCTGTGGGAGTTGGGTTTTAGGAGTGTAGCGACTGTAGAGGTGGGGGAGGGGGGGGGGGGGAGGAGTGAAAGGATTGCTTGGGGCCTGCAGGGGGTTGCAGCTCTCTGGGTCAGAGGGGTTGGAAGCTGGGGAGGGGGGGGGGGGAAGGCTGCAGCTGTTGGGATGCTTGTCTGGTCGTTGGAGAACAGCAGAGTGGAGGTCCCGGCTTCTGTGGTGTTTTCCAAGTCTCTGGGAGCTTGTAGAGTGAAGGCCCTGGCTTCCAGGGCGTTTTCCTGGTCTCCAGCAGCCGCTGTAGGAGAATTCCCAGGCCTGGGACTGCAGCTCCGGCAGCTGCTCATATGTGGTCGGCTGCTCCGGGTCCATTTCAGGTCATCAGTTTCAGGTGTCTCCAGAGTCCTAAAGATCGCTAAATCTGTAAGTAATTGAATTAGAACATTGTTAGAGAGTTTAAAAGAGATAGAATGAAGTTTTAGAAGCATAGAACGAGACCAAAAGATTGAATTAGAGGGTATGTTGGGCACAGCTTGCAAGAAGTCGCCTTGCTCCGGCGCCATCCTAAGTCTAAAGCTGGGAATCAAACCTGGGACCCTGGCGTTGTGAAGCAACAGTGCTAACCGCTGTGCTACCGTGCCGCCCTCCGAAGGCTCGAAAAAATTTAATTTGCCATTGGGGTTGGATGATGGGTTCCACCATCTTCAAATACCTGTTTGGGATCAGCAGCGGGGGGGGGTGGGGGGTGGGTAGCTAGGAGTAGGAAGGGCGGGATGGCAGTGAGGAGAAAGCAGGGGAGGGCTACATCAATTCACACCACTATGAGGAAGAAAGTGTTTGCACCACACCTGTGGCACAAGCAGTATTACTGTAACAATTTCCTGCAAATTGATGAATTCCCATTCTTTTTTAAACTATCTCTAATGCTGTACATAGTAAATATCCAGTTTTAAATTATGTTACTGCTGTGTATTTTGATTATATTTTATTTGTTGGTTATAAATGAAAGTTCTCAATAAAAATGCTTAAAAAAGTAATGTAGACTAGTGTTAAATAAAACAGCTAGGGTGAGGGACAACTTATTGCAGAACAACTTTCATAATGCAAACTTTAGTAAAGCATTTGACAAGGTACCTCATGAAAGACTGGTGCAAAATATTAAATCACACAGGGTCAGGAGTGAATGAGCTAGATGGATTCAGAACTGGCTTGACCATAGAAGACAGAGGGTAGCAGTGGAGGGTGTTTTTCCGAATGGAGGTCTGTAACTAGTGGTGTTCTGCAGGAATAAGTACTGGGACCTCTGCTGTTTGTAATATATATATATAAATGACTTGGAAGTAAACGTAGTGGGTCACATTAGCAAGTTTGCAGATGATACTAAGACTGCAGGAGTTGGGGATAGTGAAGCAGACTGTCAGAGAATACAGCACGATATAGATAGGCTGCAAAATTGAGCGGAGCAATGGCGGGTGGAATTTAACCCGGATAAATGCGAAGTGATGCATTTCGGTAGATCCAATTCAGGTGGGAGCTATAAAATAAATGGCAGAACCATCAGGAGCAAAGAGACACAGAGATCTGGACATGCAGGTCCACAGATCCTTAAAAGTGGCAGCACAGGTGGAAATGGTGGTAAAGAAAGCATATTGCCATACTGCTTGCCTTCATCGGACGGGTTATCCAGTATAAAAGTTTGCAAGTTATGTTGCAGCTATATAGAACAATGGTGAGACCACATTTGGAATACTGTGTCTAATTCTGGTCACCACACTACCATAAGGCTTTGGTGGAGGCTTTGGAGAGAGTACAGAAAAGATTTACCAGGATGTTGCCTGATATGGAGGGTATTAGCTATGAGGAGAGATTGAATAAACTGGGATTGTTCTCCTTAGAAAGACGGAGGCTGAGGGGCAACCTGATGGAAGTATATAAAATTATGAGGGATACAGAAAGGGTGAATAGTTGGAGGCTTTTCACAGGGCGGAAATCACAATTACAAGGGGCACACGTTCAAGGTGAGGGGGGATAGGTTCAGTGGAGATGTGTGGGGGAAGTTTTTTTTTTTTTTTTTTTTACACAGAGGGTGGTGGTGGCCTGGACTGCACTGCCAAGTGAGGTGGTTGAGGCAGATACGTCAGCAACCTTTACGACTTATCTGGATAGACACATGAACGGACGGGGTATAGAAGGATACAGGCAGTTGGTTTAGATAGGACATGTGATAGGTGCAGACTTGGAGGGCCGAATGGCCTGTTCTTGTGCTGTAGTGTTCTTTGGTATTAAGTAAGGGGTGGGGGTAAATATTGCTGACTATCTTTAATAATCAAGACTAGTTTTAAATTAAGCAGCTAGGGTGGGGCAGAATTTGCAGACTAACTTAATAATGCAGACCACTGTTAAATAAAGCAGATGGGGTGGGGGTAAATATCGCAGGCTAACTTTAATAATGCAGTCTAGTTTTAAATATTACAGATTAATTTTTTAATAAATATTTTTACTAGCTTTTTCAAATTAAAAAAAATAATTTACATTACACATAATTACCTAACATTTAACAATTCCTCCCTCAACCCGAGCTGTATAAATTGATCTGGCCAGTGTGGTACCGGCTAGAGAAGGAAGCAATGATTAACTACTGCTGCTCCCTACATATTGTTGTAACTAAAGTTACTTTCTGTTTGACTCTAGAAACGTGCTGGATTCTTCGTGGCCCTCACAAACTGCCGATGAAGTTCAAGTTGGATAGCTGTCCATGCTGCTGAAGCCACCTCCTTGGACGTTTATTGGATACAGGTTGGAAGTTTTTTTTCTGTTGCATCAACACTGAAATAAATACACAAAACACAAACCATGGTAGAATGTTCATTTTTACCACTTGTACTCAGCCCACAAGCTATAGGGGCAGACTATGCCATCTTTGTAAGTCATCCTAACCCTTGCTGTTAGGCTTGTAAAATTTAATTTACGGATCTGAGCCCAATCTCAAGCCACCTGTACCCCCAAGTTCCTAAGTGGTTGGTTGCTGCCCGAAACAGCAACTCTCCCATGTTCTGTCCTTCCCTCAGTGATGAAATTGAAAAACGCTCACTTTTTCTAAAATTTAACTTCTAGTCTTAGAAGGCTTCAAACCTTTTTAATAGTCCAATCAAGGTATCTTGTCAGGTGTATGTATATATATATATATATATATAAAAAAAAGTAAATCATCGGCACATAATGAAAACCTGCGTTCAACCCTCCCCCATCTCATTATCCCCATCCATTTATTTGAGCTCCTCAAGCACAATGGCCAAGGGTTCTATCGCTAAAGTAAATTGTACAGGGAACATGGGCACCCTTACCTCATTTCCCTCTGTAGCTGAAAGTACGCCAAGCTCACTTTGTTCACCCTCAGATCAGAGTACTATTATCTGACCATGCTGCGAATTTGGGCCCAATTCCAAACTGTTACAACACTACAAACAAACACTAACCATTCACCTTCTCTACATCTAATGCCACTATCAACCATTGCTCCTTCCTCTCTGCTGGAGTCAAAACCACGTTTAACAGGCATTGTACATTTGAAGCTAACTGCCTCCCCTTTACGAATCCCGTCTGGTCTTCCTCCACTAGCCGCAGCAAGCACTTCTCTAATCGAAGAGCCAACACCTTTGCCAATATCTTAACGCCTATGTTTAATCATGATATTGGCCGATTTGACCCACAATCCATCGGATCTTTATGTTTCTTCAACAATAGTGAAATTGAAGCTTGACCCATTATGTCTGGGAGCAGCCTCCTTTTCACTGCATCTTCAAATATCATTAACAGCAGTGGAGCCAGTTTATCCATACATTTCTTTTAGAACTCCATTGGGAATCCATCCGGCCCTGCTGACTTCCCCATCTGATCTTCTCTGTTGCAGTCTGTAGTTCCTCCCCCCTATAGGTACCTCCAGTCCGGCCTTATCTTCTTCATCTAGCATTGGAAATTTCAAGTCCTTGAAGAACTTTTGCATATCCCACTCATCCCCCGGGGGCTCTGTTCTATACAAATTCGGATAAAACTTCTCAAACACCTTATTCACCTTTTCTGGTGCTGATACCAACTTTCTTGTTTCATCCCGGACCTGTATAATCTCCCTCGAGGCCACCTGATGTCTAAATTGGCTAGCTAACACCTGACTAGCCTTGTCCCCATATCCATACACAGTTCCGCTAGCCCACCTTAACTGTCATACTGCTTTCCTAGTTGATAATAAATCAAACTTCATTTGAAGCCCCTTCCTGCTGTTCAATAACTCCGATGTTGGTTTCTCCGCATACTTCCCATCCACCTCCAGAATTTCGGCCACTAGTCATTGGTGTTCCTCCCTTACTTCCCTATCCATCTGTGCCTTGTATTAGATCATTTCCCCTCACACTACTGCCTTTAGAACTTCCCAAACCATTGAAGGTGAGGCCTTCCCATTATTATTATGCATAATAAATCCATAACTACACTCATCCTTTCGCAAAAGCCCAAATCTGCCAACAATCCCTTATCCATTGGCCAAGGAAGTCTTTGAACCAAGACTACTCCAAGGAACTTCTAACAATTATGGGGCATGGTCTGAAATAATGATGTTGGAATAATCTGCTTTCCTCATCCTAGGTAGTAGGATGAAAAAAAATTGATCCTTGAATATGCATTGTGTACTGGGGAGAAGGAGGAATATTGGGCACAATTCTCTGGAAAGATTTCTAGGTGTTGTAGCGAGCGGGAATTGCCGTGGGCCTCCTGGAGCTTGGCTCAGTGAGGCCAGGAGAAATGTCCTGTTCCCCTGAGGGTCCTGGAGGGTCAGCCATAGGGCAGCCAGTGCTGCCTGGGATGAGGTAGCGGTGGCTATTAGCTCAGTGAGCGTGACCAGGAGGACTGGCCTCCATTGCTGAAAAAAGGTCAATGACCTACACTGGGCAAAAAGTGTGAGTAGACACCAATGCCCCACCCTTAAGACCTTTCTGCCCCCACTTGCCCCACTCCCAAACTCTCCATGCAACACCCAACCCTCATTTCACAAATCCCCTGATGAATGTGATATACAATAGTTACTTTAAAGATATTCGTTACTGTAATGTAGATATAGGCTGGTCTAATTCATGTTAGTTCACAGACAAAGGATTTCAGAGAGCATGGCAAAGGAGGGGTGGGGGGGGGGGGGGAGATGGGGTGTTTAGAGTATGAGGAGAAAAGGATGCTGGGTAATAAGAGGCCAGGGGAAGGGATGAGAAGTGAGCCAATTAGGATGTATGGCCAGGTCAGGAGGGGTATAGGATGACCTATGGGAATCGTGCATGTGAAACCTGATGCCATTTAAATGTGTTGGTAGAGATTTCTTTGTTCTACAGAATCACTCGATTCTGGAGACCCAGGAGGCAGCTTGCATTCTGGGTTTGTGTGAAACGAGTCAGACTTGCAAGTCAATTAAAAATAAGTAATGCTATGCCTACAAATCCATCTCGAGTTTTATTGAGGCCAGACTGACAGGTGAAGAATTTGTTGTTTCTAATTTGGTGCCGGAAACCCGGGATTTCTCAAGACGGTTCGGACCAACCGCGAAATCAGAATTAGACTGATTTTGGACAAGGAGAGTGGAAAAGGGCCCACAATGCCAAAATGACCACTCATCGATTTTCCCCCTCTTCTTATGGTCTGATTAGTCTGGTCACTATTGGTACGGAAAGATCGTTTTGACGAAATCAAAGGTCAGTTTGGGGATTAGAAATTTAACTGATGGGATTTCACAATTGATGATTCGGTTTTGGAATTAATGGGACATAAAAAAGATGGTTTAATTCCATGTGTGAGTGATGATTCGGTTTTGTGTTAGTTTTGGAATTAATGTGACATCAAAAAAGATGGTTTAATTCCATGTGTGAGTGTTTTTGAAGAACTAATGCGACCTCAGGATGAGGGTTTAGTTCAATGAGTGTTTTTGAATCTATAGTTGATTAAGCTAAAATTGTATCCTTGGACTGTAGTGGCGAGAAACGATAAATTTTAAAACAAACTGGGTGCTGCATGTGAGTTAAAGCAGAAGTCTCTCAAAGGGTTAACAGCAGCTTGAGATAATAGGCAGCTTGTGGTGTAATTGGATATCTTTCTTTCGAGTCAGTGAAACTCCAGCAAAGTTACGTTTTGAATTAATTAAAGGAAACCAGTGGGTTTCTCCACCTCTTTGATAAAGGTTTATTATTTTCGAAAGCAATTGATTGAAATTGCCAGAATCTTAAGTTTTAATTACTTGAAATAATGTTTCTCATTTTATTTGTGAATTAATAGAAACTTAAAGAAACACACTGACACCATTTTAAAAAGTGTAAATCTGGAAATAACAGTTGACTTTGCTCCGGTATAAATCACCGCAGCTAACTGCACCCTCATTGATGGCAGCCAACATTTTTGTGAATGTAAGAAAAACTTGTTAAAAGAAAAATTGTTAAGACATAGAATTAATTAAGTTGTAAAAGTTACACAAGTTTGTGTTAAGCAAATCGTAAATTTAGTTCTGAGTTGAGATCAGAGCTAAGCTGCAGGTTTCAGTAATTCAATTTGAATTTTCAAACATTAAGTTTTAAAAGAACACTGTTAAAACCTTTTCAATAATTTTGCCAAGTAGCAAAAATTGCCATTGGTTATAAATAGGCAAATAAAAATAAAAATTAATAATTTAAAAAAAAGAGAGCCAAAGTATGAAAGCTAAAGAGTTAATTAGATTATGGAGACAATATTGTCAACATGAGGGGGATAAGATCATGTTATTACGTTGGCAAGAAAATGCCCTTAAAATGGGGATTCCAATTAGTGAAGGGGGAAACCAGAAAATGAGAGATCTTGAAAAAGGAGTGTGCATTCAAAAAAAAGCGCAAGCAAAGAGGGTGGAAAAAAAACCCCAATGGGTTACGTAGTTCAATGGCTGGCCTTGCATTGACAGAGACAGAGAAGACTAGAGAATTGGACCGACTGCACTGGTAGCATTGTCTGCACTAATTCCGGAACCACCAGAGTATCATAATTTATATCCAGTCACTGCTCCCCAGATTCAAATCATGCCAGCCTCTCCAGCCCCTTCGGTTGATAGTGTGGGTCCTATTTTACCATCTTCACTGTCTGCAAGAGAAGGGGAGCTCTGTTCCACAAGCCCAGTTAGCTCTAGGACCCGATCTCGGACAGCGAGTGAAGGGCTTGATCCTATCCAGAAACAATCACAAATACCACCTAAATCCCTTCAGACCGATATAGTAGGACAAAAAAGTACGAGAACAAAGGAAGAGGATAGGGATGGTTCTGAGGAGCTGGAGCTCCCTCTCGTGACAGGGAAGGACATCGAAGTCTTGGAAGAGCCAGAGGAATCAGCTACAGCTGATAGTGAGACTCTGGGACAGTTGCCGATTAGGAAAATACCAAACCCTGACGCTGTGACGGCGGCGGCCCAGCCCACGATAGATGTTCATTTCCCATGGAGACCAGTGAGATGATGGCTATTATGGCTGCAATCCCAGACAGGAAGAAATCTCCTGCTGCTTTCGTGGATCATCTGAGAACTACCATCTCAGTTTATCAAGCTGATTCTAGGGACCTCTGGGCCCTAGTCCAGCAGGTTTTAACCCCAGAAGAGTACCACAATCATCTCAATCACTTGAATTATACTAGCCATGCCGCACTCCAGCAAGCCCATGCGTTGTACGATGATAGACGGACACAAATCCTGAATGCATTGAATAACACATTTCAAAAGCCCATAAACATTTCTGCTATATTAGACCTCAAACCTAAAAAGACTGAAGAGCCAGAGGAATTTCTGGATCATTTTAATGAAATCTACCATGGGCAGTGTCAGGCAATCCACGTCTGACCAAAATGGTCAGAATTCCCCTCAATATTGTGCTATGTTAATGCATTGCCTACCACCTTCCGTGGCTACTGCCGTGAAATGTAATAACATGAATTGGACACAGAACGGCCAAGGGCCAGGGCAGTCAGATTTTATTGGAAGGAGGGTGTAGACCAGGAAGAAGGCTCAGTTACAACGATTAAGACTGAGTATGTAATGAAAAAGGATGATCCGAGACCCCAACCAGCGGCAGAACCAGCTGGAACCCCAATATTGTGACTTTGGGTGGGTGGATCAACACGGGGAGGATATCAAACCCACACAAATGGACCCTCAGCTCCTCTTTGTGGCCCACCGTATGCACCAACAGCTTTACAACTGCCGCCCCCTCTGAGGGGCCATTGGTCTACTGGTAAAAGAGGAAGGGGCAGATATAGAGGGAACAATGCATGTTTTAATTGTGGCCATGCAGATCACTGGCAACAGGAATGCCCCTTTAAAAGACGGGCAGCAGAAGGAGACTACCTGACCCAAAAGGAGGGGGACCCACAAAGGAGAAGACAGACGAGGTACACCGACTTCTCCCAGGCAAACCCTTTCCCAACACAAGATTGACTAGCTAATTTAGTCATAAGGATTCTCCAATCGGACAGGGAACCTATTATCTCTCTGCAGACAGGAGATCAACATCACCCATTTGTAATCGACACTGGAGCAGTCATGTCTTCGGTGCAATCAGAACTTCGACTACCACTATCCGACCACACCCAGCATTTGTCGGGGTTCCAAAGACAAGGTGTGTGAGTATCCTGTTTCTGAACCTGTGACAGTCACTTACGAGAATAAGTCTGCGGATCAGTTTATAGTGACTACTGGATTGGACTGTAACTTGTTGGCCCGAGATTTACTGTGTATCTTCCAGCTACAGCTAGAGTGCGGAGACGAAGGGGTAACGGTTCAATCATGGAGGATGAGACAACAGTGCTATATTTCTATCACCCCCCAGTGGTGGACGTTAGACATTGAACATTCACTGCATCACGTTACCCTGGCCTATGACAGAACCGGAGAAAACAGGGTGTTGGAGGACAAATACCGGCCGTTAATTGGGACCGAATGGCCAGTCAAGGTTACAGCCACGGTCATGGGAAAAGAAGGTGTAGCCGATTTTGTTACAATACCACCACATTTATGGCCACAGTCAGCTTCGGTAAGCCCTCATATTACACGTCAGGTCCACGACCAGTACCATGCCAAGGATATATGGCCTATGGTAAGGAGGGCAGTGGATCATTCGGATCCAACAGAGTACGCACTTCAAGTCACGCCAGACGACACTGCCATAAAATATTTTGAGGTCCCTGAAACGATTAACACTCGACTGCAGCATCACCGGGGATGTGATGTTTTGGAATATGTCAATCCACAGGTCTGGGCGGAATATCCATCACAAGTGGGAAAGACAAATGTTACACCTATTAAGGTAACGATTAAGGACCATGTAAAGCTGCCTTCCATTCGGCAATACCCCCTGAAACCCCAAGCCGCCCAGTCTAGACAAATTAATCCGAGAGCTGTTGCAACAGGGTATTTTGGTCCCTTCCCAATCAGAATGTAACACCCCCATACTTGCTGTGCCTAAATCAGCCAAGCCAGACCAGTACCGATCAGTACAGGATTTACGTTCAATCAATGCCATCGCACAGCCGGTACATGCTCTCACTCTCCAACAGGATATTACGGTGTATAGCTCCCACTCGGTCATCGCACTACTGGGGCAACTGCAGACTCAGCATCTTACCACAGCTCGTCAGAATAGGTATGAGAGAGACCTTTTGAACAATCCACGTCTGACATTTAAACACTGTACCACTATCAATCCAGCCTGTTTTCTTAGTGGTCCCCCTGTCCATGAAGACGCACCTGGCCACGACGGTTTAGCCTTGATTCAGGAAACTACCACAATAAGGGACGATCTGAGTGATATTCCGTTAGAACAACCTGACATGATTATGTATGGTCAAATATCTCACCAGGATAGTTAATGACCTACTACAGGCCCTCCTTATGCCCGCGCAGATTTCCGTCATTGAATGCGCTGCCCATACAAACGGTAAGACCCCAGTTGACGTTGGTAATGAACAAGCAGATTGTGCAGCGCGGATAGCCGCGTAAATTCAGCAAGTGATGGTCCCTAAAATGTTAAGTCAGTCTAAACGATCTACTATAAATATGTCTGCTTCTGACAAGTCAATGCCAACCATCCAAGACATCATAAGGTTACAGGAAGACGCTCCTAAGAGTGATAAACAAATGTGGAAACGGTTAGGTTGTTCATATGATTCTGTTTCCTCTTTATGGACCACGCCAGCACATCAGACTTGTATGTCTGATGTACTGGCTTTATGGATCGTTGAATGTGTACACTTTGCAACTCATTGTGGGGCTTGGGGGACTAGTGATTTGTTGCTGGACACTTGGTGGCACCCTAAAATGCAGGGGTTGGCCCAGAGTATCAGTAATCGGTGTTTAATCTGTCAGCAATATAACACTGGCAAAGGTATCCCTTGTGGTATGGGGCAAACCGCATTGCCCAGTGGTCCCGTTGAGACGCTCCAAATGGATTGCATTGAGTTAGAAAGGTGTCAATGTTATAAATATGTTTTGGTTATTGTGGATGTGTTCCGCAGATGGGCGAGGTGTATCCGACTACCGATAATCAAGCTGCTACTGTGGTTAAGGTTCTGAGGCGGGAAATCATTCCCCAGTACGGCATACCAGCTCAGTTGAGTTCTGATAACGGGCCTCATTTTCTTGGACAGATTAACCTCCCTTCCCCAGCGCTATTTTACAGGTGTTGAGCATGATGGGGTGGCTACGCACCGCCTGTGTGATCTTTGGCCTCACCTCGCTTGGAATGACATCTGCGACGGACATGGAAAAGGGAAATATTATCTAAATTTGTAACCGCAATCAAACAAGGACATTTCGTTTATGCAGAGGTGATGTTCTTCGATGCCCCCATATACGAGGGCATGGTTTCGACTTATGGAAGGTCATCAAATTAACGGACAATGCAGGACTCATGAAGCAATTGCACCGGTCCCGGCGATGGGAAGGGAACATTACATGGACATTGCCTTATTTTTGGAGTACATGTAAATTTGATTTTGGATGTGTTAAGATTGGTGCCATAAAGGTAAAATCAGACCGTCAGGAGAGGGTAGGAAGTGGTTGTGAGAGAGAGAGGGGGACTAGAGAGAGGACGGGGCGTGTAAGGAGGGGAGTACAACTTGAACGTAGGTTATCAGGAGATACACTTAATTCATTTAGGGCCCAGGCTGAGGAAAACCCGGGTAGTATGAATCTCTTCTACCAGATTTACCACCGCTTGTATGGCCAGGGACGGGTTGTCTGATACCCGAACCCCGCAACGGTGTCTAGGTTATTTTCTGTTTCACCGCTTCGGGGCACTCCCCAAACGTTGGTTCATTGTCAGCGTTCCGAGCCACCGCCCGAGCAAGTCACTCTTCCTTACGATCAGTGTTCAGCACCACCGGCTATTTGCCTTCCCCTTCCTCGGGATAATTCCCACTCACAGTATGATAGGCTGCAACGGTGGAGGGCGTACATACCTAGCCACTTCACTCCCAATAGGGACTACTGTGTCGTACGAGAATTATTTCAGCAGTGACGGGTATGGCTGTTTGCTGGTAGAGGTGGAACAACATGTCTGTTCCCCACCTGTACAGACAGGAGGTGCCATATCACCCAGGCGTCTGGCCAATGCGTCTGTTACAACACCACCTGCGTTCCATTGAACGCCGGCCTCCAGTTCCTTTGTGGCTGGGCGAATGTCTCTCATATCACTGTTGGGACTAGGGCTTTCCGCATTGCTAGGATGGCCAATGGGCGTCCCAAAGCTGGATAAACTGGGGAATCCCTACGCAACCGATATACTGATTGTGATGGAAGCCTGGGGTTTGGAGGTTGGAAGGACTGGATAGGCGCCCCTAGAATCTTGGCTGTTAGGATCCACGAGGGTGCAACGGATGAGGGGGGGGGGCTACAACAGGAATTGGAAATGCAGCGACGAATATTTTTAGATGAGGGGCCGTAGCTACGGATTGAATAGCTAGGTTATCATGAAATGATAAAAGGAGGGAATGACGAATGTGATATAAAATAGTTACTTTAAAGATATTAGTTACTGTAATGTAGATATAGGCTGGTCTAATTCATGTTAGTTCGCAGACAAAGGATTTCAGAGAGCATGGCAAAGGAGGGGGGTATTTAGAGTATGAGGAGAAAAGGATGCTGGGTAATAAGAGGCCAGGGGAAGGGATGAGAAGTGAGCCAATTAGGATGTATGGCCAGGATGGGTATAGGAATCGTGTATGTGAAACTTGATGTGTTGGTAGAGATTTCTTTGTTCTACAGAATCACTCGATTCTGGAGACCCAGGAGGCAGCTTGCATTCTGGGTTTGAGAGAAACGAGTCAGAATTGCAAGTCAAATAAAAATAACTAATTCTATGCCTACAAATCCATCTCGAGTTTTATTGAGGCCAGAATGACGGGTAAAGAATTTATTGTTTCTCACCCCCACCACTCCTGTGAACCATGCATGTGGCTAATAATGCCCTCTCGGTCTCCCACAATCGGCGGGGGAGGGCCCAGACTAGAAGAGGTGTGGCAGACATCAGAATCCTCACCAACTTTGAGGTAACCGGTGTGGCCGAGGACAGGGCGGTCACCAACGCGGAGGCTGGCCGACGCGACAGAGGTGAGGAACCACCAGACTCCAAGGACCTGTCAAGCATATGTCAGCCTTATTGACTGACCCATCCCTCCCACTGACAACATTTCCATTCTCCCACAGGTCCTCCAGCCGATGGCGCCAGCCCATCCCTGGTGACCCTCTCACCAGCCTCCTATGAGACCACCTCGGAGAGCTCGGAGGATGCCACCATATTCGTCGCGTCACTGCTGTCATCCCCACTGTCCACCAGCGCAGATAGATGATCCTCAGTGGGAAATGTTAGTGGACAGGCTTCTGGGGCACAATCTGGTGAGAACCACACTGCTGATGATGTACATCAGGTGGAGGCAGGAACCCCCAGGCAAGACAGTTGGAGGTCTTCTGGATCCTAATACCCAGCTGGGTCCCAGTCAGATGCCGAGCCTGTGGAAGAGGTTTTCCTGGAGCTGATAGAGATTTCATAGAATTTACATAGATTTTACAGTGCAGAAGGAGGCCATTCGGCCCATCGAGTCTGCACCAGCTCTTGGAAAGAGCACCCTACCCAAGATCAACACCTCCACCCTATTCCCATAACCCAGTAACCCCACCCAACACTAAGGGCAATTTATCATGGCCAATCCACCTAACCTGCACATCTTTGGACTGTGGGAGGAAACCGGAGCACCCGGAGGAAACCCACTCACACACGGGGAGGATGTGCAGACTCCGCACAGACAGTGACCCAAGTCAGAATCGAACCTGGGACCTTGGAGCTGTGAAGCAATTGTGCTATCCACAATGCTACCGTGCTGCCCTTGTTAGGGTGCAGCCGGGACATTGAGGGAAACATCACTCCAGCAGATCCATAGCTAATTGGAGGAGTCCCAGAGGCTACGGGCGCTGGAGATGTTGCCGGCAGTGCATGGCTCAGAGGCCAACACTGCTAGGTTGGCGGCCGCAGCAGAGAGTCTGGTGCACGACCTCGGCACCATTAGTGAAAGCTTCCAAGGCGTCACGCAGTCGATGAAGGCCATGGCTGAGGGTCTCAACACAATGCCCGCCTCGCGGGGGGATATGACCCAGTACCAGGCTGACCTTTTGCGGGACATCTCAGATTGGCATAGCTGAGGCACTGTAGAACTTGTGCCAAAGGTGTCGACATGATGGTGCGGACCATGGGAACCGCCAGTGCTGGCAGAGCCAAATGATGTAGGGAGAACTGGGGCTCGAACCAGCTGCTCTTCCATCACAAGGTGAACCCCAGGACCCTGTGGGCACCGACCGGGAGGACGGGGAGCTGGACGCCAACCCAGACCCATTGCATGGAATGTGGATGGTGGCCTCCAGCTTCCTCGAGTTCCACCCCTCTGATGAGACCATGTCTCGCAGCCAGCACATGGGACAGGCTGTGCATGTGCCGCCAAGAAGTGAGCCAGGGCTCTCTGGCCCCACAGCCCCCAGAGGGCTCCCGCCAGGGACATCGAAGGCCAGAAGACGAGGAAATCATCTGGCTGCCTTCACCTCAGATGTGCATCCTGGGGAGACACCTCGACGTAGCAGTAGAGCTAGGAAGGCAGAGCCCATCAAGGGTTACTGAGGGCACAAGGGAAGCGGGGCTTGGGGTGGGCAGCACCTTCGGGAGAGTGGGGAATTGTAAAACGCAATAAACACCCTTGATCACAACCAGAATGATGCCTATCACTTTCTTTCGCATAGAGGATCAACCTCCGAACCCTGGCCCATCTCTCCAGACATTCCCCTCCCACCCCCTACCCCGGGCACACTGAGTGCAGGTTATGGGTGTGAGCCAGCACTCAGCAGACGTGCAGGTGTCAGACTATGGCATAGATTGAGGAGCACTGACGCTCAGCTCTCTGCAAGTTATTACACCCTGGCCCCGGACAGTGACCCGCTGACAGTGCCGACAGTCCCAGCACCCTGGGGTAATGTTTCATATACCCTAGGAGGGCGGGAAATGGGAGTGGAGGGGTGATGGATCAAGCCACGTCCTCAGTTAATCGGCAAGTATTGGCATCATTAGTCAGGTCCTGAACGGGTACCTCTTATCCCCCAAGAACCAGCCACCTATCCTGGGGTGCTCCTCGAAGAGGCCCTGGGTTGTCCAACTGCCCCAGGATGTAGCTGTCTGGACACTTCCCAGGAAGTGGGCACCCATATGCATTATCTTCATCTGGTGATCACACACGTGCTGTATGTTGAAGGGGTGTAACCCCTTTTAGTTAACATAGGGCACCCCCAGATGGCCCAGTGAGTGCAGGGCGACATGCCTGGCATTTATTACCCCCTGGACCTGGGTCATCCTGGTGATGCTGGAGAAACCTGCTGCGGGGGCACCTTGCTGGGCTTGCTCCATGTCAAAGATGATATAGTTTTCAGCCCGGGCATACAGGGCATCCGTGACCTGTCGGATGCACCTGTGGGCTGTGAGATACCACACAGATCCCCGCTTGAGCCCGAGAATGATTCTGAGGCATAAAGGTTCAGTGCTGCGGTGACTTTGATGGCCACGAGGAGGTGGTGTCCTCCTCCTTCATGTGGTACTAGGTCCGCGGGGATATGGCACAGATGCTGCACCGTCTCCTTGTTGAGGTGGAACCAGCTGTGCAACGCGCTGTCCGTCATTTGCTCGAACAACCAGTGATGCCTGTACACTGTGAGCCATCGCAGGACTCCACCACTATTACCTGATGGGTGGCAAGGTGCTCAGGATGTGGTGCGGGATTCGTTCCGTGGGCCGCCGCCTCGAGCATCTGCAGACACTGTTGCTGCATCATCTCCGGCATCTGGCCGCCCGGACTGCCAGCAGCACCACTGGGGCAAGTTTTGGGTCAAATATCCATGCCATGGAATTCAATATCTGTAAGGAATTGGGAAAGGAAAGTGCTAGACTGACAAACAGCAGTGTCCCACCCCAGGACCCTCCATTACCCAAGCGATTCCCCTCCACCCAGAAGGCCCTTCCCATGCACAGCCGGCCACAGTGGCCCCCCCTCGTGGCACCTCAGACTCCAGTATCCTGGACAACCGCTCACGTCACCTGGATTTGGCGCTGGTCCACTCCACACGACACTGACCCACCGTCCGGGCATGGACATGTTCCGGGAGCTGTGTCCCATCCTCTGGGTGTTTGAATATCTGCTGCGTGTGTTCTTATGCCACCCACAGCGTTCAGGTACAGTGTACAGGCATCACGGTCTGATTTGGATGCTAGACATTGACTCCCAAATGCTACATGGCCCACCCACCCACAGAAATTCACTGGGGTTGTGTGAAGTGCTTACTTAAATACGATTACCAATTCCCTATTAGCAATAGCCATCAGCCGCATGGACAGAGGCCTCGGTAGGCGGTGGGGGTTATTGGTGGGCCAGACAGGCAGGGACAAGGTTTGCCACTGGAACGGGTAAACACGATCCAGGGGTTCACATGATGGCGGCGTGAGCGGTTTCCCCCGGTTGCCCCCTAGCCCCGCCCTCCCCCCATGGCAGCCCACACCAGCCAGGGCTGTCTCGCCTCTCCCCCAGCCGATGAACCCCCCACCCACTGCCGAGCACTGGGATGGCAAGCCCAGCACCCCTGGCTTTTTGCCTGTCAGCAAAGATGGCTACTCCCCTCCGAAGTCCTTCCGCCAGGTTCACATTTTTAAAATGGAGTTCTAATCGGCGCTAGTGTGACCACTTGCTCGGACGGCCGATGAATGAAGGGAGGCCGTTTGATAATATCTCGTTAATTGTACGGAAATAGGGCTTACGTGGTGATAATTAGATTCTCGAGGTCCCAATTTCGCCTATGGGAGCAGGCCAGTTGCAGCGCAAACTGTTTGGCGCCTAGCCCGGTTCTCGTTTTCAACCTATGCTTGAGCAAGACGCTGACTCAATGGGCAGAAGGGCCACTTTTATGTTGTTTTATTCTGAGTTTCTGTGAACTTCGGGTTCATAGAATTTACAGTGCAGAAGGAGGCCATTCGGCCCTTCGAGTCTGCACCGGCTCTTGGAAAGAGCACCCTACCCAAGGTCAACACCTCCACCCTATCCCCATAACCCCACCCAACACTAAGGGCAATTTTGGACACTAAGGGCAATTTATCATGGCCAATCCACCTAACCTGCACATCTTTGGACTGTGGGAGGAAACCGGAGCACCCGGAGGAAACCCACGCACACACGGGGAGGATGTGCAGACTCCGCACAGACAGTGACCCAAGCCAGAATCGAACCTGGGACCCTGGAGCTGTGAAGCAATTGTGCTAACCACCATGCTGCCCTTCAATACAGTGTTTAAATCCCCACCTAGAACCAACTGATGTGTATCGGTACTTGGAATGGATGCCATCAGCCTTTTCATAAATCCTACATTGTTCTAGTTTGGGACATGTATATTGACCAGTACCACCGATCTTCCCTCCAATGTTCCTTTGTCAATGACGTACCTGCCCCTTGATCTACTATTACTTGCTCTATCTGGAACTTAACCCTTGTGCTCACCAGTATTGCCAGCCCTCGGGCCCTGCTATTAAAACCTGAGTGGAACAGCAGACTCACCCATCCCTTTTGGAGTCGTAACTGATCTTTCCCCCTCAAATGAGTCTCCTGTAGCAGCATCACATCGGCTTTCAAACTCTTCAGATGTGAGACGACTCTTGTCCTCGTTACCGGACCTCCCAGTTATTGGTGGGCCATTTTCCCAGTCTCCGTACGCTCCATGTCATCAACCCGAAAGGAATCTTTCACCACCACCCGCCCACTTCTCTACCTGTTCAACCATCACTCTTCTGAGGGGCATGGCTGTCCCGCCAGTATTTCAAATTCCTCACCTCATTTTTAGAAGCTTTGGCCTCACCCTCCAGGAGAGCCTGACCCTTATCTCCATCAGCCAGCTTCCCGCACCCCTCCCATCCCCCTATCCCATAAATCCCCCGATATTTGCTCTCGAAACTGCTTTCTTCATCTTTACCCTTATTTCACATTCATTCACACCTCCTTGGCCAGCCAAATCCTGTTTTAACAGATTCGGCCCACCGCAGCCGCTCCCCCCCACCACACTTCCGTTCACTAGCCAGCCCCAGCGTACTAGCAAGGTGGCCCCGGTTAAAGCCCTCTTCATTAACGTCTCAAATATAAAAGGTATCATTTTATCCATCTCCCTACTTTCTTTTGTAATATATTTTATTTTCATTGTGTTTTTTCTCCCTTCTTCAACATGCAAATTTCCTACCCCCAGTTCTTACCTCAACATTTATATATATAATTCTAACATAATACTAACAACCAAATATGTTAATAATAAACATCAAAACTGTATATAAGGGGGCAACTATAACATAACATCCCATCATCTCCAATTTAATCCAACCTAACCACAATATCAGAGCTCCAACATATGATTTAATCCAATCCCAGGCCTTTATAATAATCATAATCTTTATTGGTGTCACATTAACACTGCAATGAAGTTACTGTGAAAATCCACTAGCTCCCACACCATCGTCTGTTCGGGTACACGGAGGGAGAATTCAGAATGTCCAAATTACCCAACAGCATGACCTTCGGGACTAGAGGAAACTGGAGCACCCGGAGGAAACCCACGCAGACACAGGAGAACGTGCAGACTCCACAAAGACAGTGACCCAGCCGGGAACTGATCCTGGATCGCTGGCGAGGTGAAGCAACTGTGCTAACCACTGTGTTATCGTGCTGCCCTGACGAACGCCTCTGCCGTCTCTGCTGAATCATAAAAAAGGTCCTTGGAGTTGTATGTCACTTGTAACCTCGCTGGGTAGACCACTCCGAATCATATATCCCTCTTATCGAGTGCAGCATTCGCCTTGTTGAAAGCCATACATTTTTTTCACCAGCTCAGTTGTCACATCTTGATAGATGCGAATGGCGTTGCCTTCCCATCTCACCTCCCATTTCAGTTCACCCATTGCAATACTTGTTCCTTAGCCTGATACATGCTGAAGTAAACAATCACTGCTCTTGGTGATTAGTTCAACTGTGGTTTCGGGCGAAGTGATCGGTGGGCCTTGTCTAGCTTGAAAGGTCGACCTCCTCCTCTTCTTCACAGGACACTTTTGCAAACGTTCTGCCAAAGTATTCTGTTGGTCTCTGGCCTGCTCGACGCTCTGGCAGCCCCACAATCCGAAGATTATTCCTTCTCGACCAGTTCTCCAAGGGCGTGAGCCACCGGCTCGACCTGTGTGGCTGGTGAATGCCGGGAGAGCCCTCTCCTGGGCTTCCCGGCAGACTTCATACCTCGCGGGATTCACACAAGTCCCACAAAGGCATTGGAGTCAGAATCCCACCCCGAACAAATGGCGCACGCTGAAGTCGGTTTTAAACTGACTTTGGCGAACTTACCCAACATCCACTCTTAATTCTCCGGTCTTGCCAGCAAAGCAGCCGGGCGCCGTTCAGCACTGCTCCATACAAACGTGGACCAGGCGGAGACCCCAGGGTGGTCGGGGTCAGTGCAGGGTGCCTCTCTGGCCCTCCCCCTGGAACATGGGCATTTTGGCACTGCCCAGCTGAAACCTTGGCACCACCATCCTGGCACTGCCAAGGTGCCCGTATGGCATTGCCAAGCTGGCAGGAGAACTGCCTGGATGTCATGGTGGCAGTGCAAGGGCCAAGATGGCACTACCAAGGGCCGGGGGCAAGGAGGGGCCATGCCCATAAAAGGAGGGTTGGAGTGGGGGTTTGGAGTGGAGGTGAGGTAAATAGCAGCAGGTAAATAGCGGCCTCTGGGTGGCTGGGGTGATGGGTAGGGGTCCTGGAATGGAGGTAGTTCTTGTTGTATTCTCTATTCTGCTTTACCTGGATGACTCGAATGCGTAGTGATGAATAAAGAACTCAAAGCTTTGTTAACGAACAATCTATAAATTGATTACACTGCTAACGAAGATTCGTTCACATTCTAAACATAGAACATCAGTACTGTACAGCACACTACAGGCCCTTCGGCCCACGATGTTGTGCCCAACTAGTTTGAAACTAAGATCAAATCAACCTACTCCCAATCATTCTAGTGCACTCCATAGGCTATCCAATAACCACTTGAAAGTTCTTAAAGTGTCCGACTCCACTACCATAGCTGGGAGTGTGTTCCACGCCCCAACCACTGAGTAAAGAACATACCTCAGACAGTCCTCCTATATCGTCCACCATGAACCTTATAGTTATGCCCCCTTGAAACAGCTACATCCACCCGAGGAAAAAGTCGCTGAACGTCCACTCTTTCTATCCCTCTCACCATCTTATACACCTCAATCAAGTCACCTCTCATCCTCCTTCGCTCCAAAGAGAAAAGCCCTAGCTCCGTCAACCTTTCCTCATAAGACCTATCCTCCAATCCAGGCAGCATCCTGGTAAATCTCCTTCGCACCCTTATCAATGCTTCCATATCCTTCCTATAATGAGGTGACCAGACCTGCACACAATATTACAAATGTGGTCCAACCAAGGTCTTGTACAGTTGCAGCATAACCTCATGGCTCTTAAACGCTAACACACTACAGGCTTTCTTCACGGCTCTATCCACTTGGGTCGCAACTTTCAGAAATCTATGGACATGAACTCCGAGATCTCTCTGCTCCTCCACATTCTTCAGAACCCTGCCGGTAACCGTGTAATCCGCATTCAAATTTGTCCTACCAAAATGAATCACCTCACACTTATCAGGGTTAAACTCCATCTGCCACTTTTTAGCCCAGCTCTGCATCCTATCAATATCTCTTTGCAGCCTACAACGGCCCTCCACATTATCCACTACTCCACCAATCTTGGTGTCATCAACAAATTTAATAACCCAACCTTCAACTCCATCATCCAAGTCATTGATTAAAATCACAAATACCAGAGGACCCAGCACTGATCCCTGAGGTACATCGCTGGTGACTGGGCTCCAGGATGAAAATTTACCATCTACCACCACCCTCTGTCTTCTATGTGATAGCCAGTTACTGTTCCAATCGGCCAAATTTCCCTCTATGCCATGCCTCCTTACTTTCTGCATGAGCCGACCATGGGGCACTTTATCAAACGCCTTACTAAAATCCATGGATACGACATCAACTGCTCTACCTTCATCTATGTACTTAGTTACCTCCTCAAAGAATACAATCAAACTTGTGAGGCAAGACTTACCCCTCACAAATCCTTGCTGACTATCCTGGATTAAGCTGTATCTTTCCAAATGATCATAAATCCTATCCCTCAGGACCCTTTCCAATAATTTACCTATGACCGAAGTGAGACTAACCGGCCTATAATTCCCAGGATTATACCTATTCCCTTTCTTGAACAAGGGGACAGCATTCACCTCTCTCGTCTTCTGGCACTATTCCTGTAGACAGTGAGGACATAAAGATCAAAGCCAAAGGCTCTGCAATCTCATCCCTGCCTCCCAATGAATCCTAGGATATATCCCATCAGGCCCAGGGGGCTTATCTATCCTCAGGCTTCTCAATTTCTAACACATCTTCCTTCCAAATATCTACCTCCTCCAGCCTACCAGCCTGTATCACACTATCCTCCTCAACAACATGGCCCCTCTCCTTTGTGAACACTGAAGAAAAGTATTCATTTAGGGCCTCTCCTATATCTTCAGACTCCATGCACACGTTCCCACCACTGTCCTTGACTGACCCTAACCTCAGCTTGGCATTCTTTTATTCCTCACATAAGTGGAAAAAGTCTTGGGGTTTTCCTTGATCCTACCCGCCAAGGACTTCATAGATTATCATAGAATTTACAGTGCAGAAGGAGGCCATTCGGCCCATCGAGTCTGCACCGGCTCTTGGAAAGAGCACCCTACCCAAGATCCACACTTCCACCCTATC
The DNA here is from genome assembly GCF_047496885.1 of Scyliorhinus torazame. Classification (NCBI taxonomy): domain Eukaryota; kingdom Metazoa; phylum Chordata; class Chondrichthyes; order Carcharhiniformes; family Scyliorhinidae; genus Scyliorhinus; species Scyliorhinus torazame. Next base: position 31,989,432 of record NC_092728.1, on the reverse strand, counting down.
CCCATAACCCAGTAACCCCACCCTACACTAAGGGCAATTTTGGACACTATGGGCAATTTATCATGGCCAATCCACCTAACCCGCACATCTTTGGACTGTGGGAGGAAACCGGAGCACCCGGAGGAAACCCACGCACACACGGGGAGGATGTGCAGACTCCGCACAGACAGTGACCCAAGCTGGAATCGAACCTGGGACCCTGGAGCTGTGAAGCATTTGTGCTATCCACAATGCTACCGTGGACTTCTCATGCCCACTCCTAGATCTCCTAAGCCCTTTCTTGAGCTCCTTCCTAGCTATCTTCTCTCACTCAAGTGCCCCAACTGAACCTTGTTTTCTCATCCTTACATAAGCCCACTTCTTCCTCTTGCCTTACAGAAGCCCCTTCTTCCTCTTGACAAGACATTCAACCTCTTTTGTAAACCCTTACTTGACCATTTCCTCCCTGCCTGACAGGGACATACATATCAAGGACACGCAGTATTTGCTCCTTGAACAAGCTCCACATCTCAATTGTGCCTATCCCTGACAGTTTCTGTTTCCATCTTATGCTCCCCAATTCTTGCCTAATCGCATCGTAATTACCCTTCCCCCAGTTATAAACCTTGCCCCGCCGTATGTCTATTCCTCTCCATTGCTATAGTGAAAGTCACCGAACTGTGGTCACTATCTCCAAAGTGCTCCCCCACAAACAAATCTAACACTTGGCCCGGTTCATTACCCAGTAACAAATCCAATGTGGCCCCGCCTCTAGCCGGTCTATCCACATATTGTGAGAGGAAACCCTCCTGCACACACTGGATAAAAACAGCCCCATCCAAACTATTTGAATTATAGTGGTTCCAATCAATATTTGGAAAGTTAAAGTCACCCATGACAACCACCTGTGACTGCCGCACCTATGCAAAATCTGCATTGCAATTTTTTCCTCCACATCTCTAGTACTGTTTGGGGGCCTATAGAAAACTCCTAACAAAGTGACCGCTCCTTTCCTATTTCTAACTTCAGCCCACACTACCTCAGTAGACAGAACCTCCTCAAACTGCCTTTCTGCAGCCATTATACTATCCTTGATTAACAATGCTACTCCCCCAACTCTTTTACAACCTTTCCTAATCTTACTGAAACATCTAAGCCCTGGAACCTCCAACAACCATTCCTGCCCCTGTTCTATCCACGCCTCTGTAATGGCCACAACATCGTATTCCCAGGTACCAATCCATGCTTCAAGCTCACCAGCCTTATTCCTGATGCTCCTCGCATTGAAGTACACACACTTCAAACCACCTTCATGCCTACAGATCCACTCTTGCGACCTTGGTAGCTTCCTTAGTACTGCACTACCCTCAACTTCCTGAACTCCAGCAACGCTATCTCCAGGACTACAAATCAGTTTCCCATCCCCCTGCCAAATTAATTTAAACCCCCCCTATCGCCGAAGAGCTGCAGCAAATTTCCATCCCAGGATATTGGTGCCCCTCTGGTTCAGGTATAACCTGTTCTGTTTGTACAGATCCCATTTTCCCTAGAATGTGCTCGAATTATCCAAGTAACTGAAACCCTACCTCCTACACCATCCCTGTAGCCACGGGTTTAACTGCACTCTCCCTGTTCCTCACCTCGCTAGCACGTGGCACTGGCAGCAAACCAGAGATGACAACGCAGTCTGTCCTGGATCTCAGCTTCCACCCTAGCTCCCTGAATTCCTGTTTTAGATCCGTCCCTTTTCCTACCTATGTCGTTGGTACCGATGTGTACCACGACTTGTGGCTGCTCCCCCTTAAGGATCCTGAAAACACGATCAGAGACGTCACGGACCTTGGCAGCCGGGAGGCAACACACCAACCGTGAGCCTCGATCGTTGCCGGAGAACCGACGATCTGTACCTCTAACTATAGAGTCTCCAATAAGTAATGCTCTCCTGCTCTCCCCCCTTCACTTCTGAGCCACAGGGACAGACTCAGTGCCAGAGACCTGGTCACCGTGGCTTACCTCCGGTAGGTCATCCCCCACCACCCCCAACAGTATCCAAAACGGTATACTTGTTATTGAGGGGATCAACCACAGGGGATCCCTGGACTGACTGCTTCTTCACCCTCCTTTTAAACATCACCCAGCTACCTTCATTCTTAGGAGTAACTACATCCCTGTAGCTTCTGTCGTAAACACCACTGGTGATATACTGCATGTATTACAGCACTGCCCGTGTATTACAAGTACTACGGTAATTCTCTGCCTGCTGGCTCCTCCCAGCAGGCAGCGTATAAAAGAGTATGCTCTCCTGTGATGTTTCTATACTGGTTCCAGCTGCAGGAGGCACAACATCTTGTGCAATAAAGCCTCGATTGTTTCACCATTCTCGTCTCGTGGTAATTGACGGTACATCAATTTATTGCACAAGATTTTAAAAGATGAACATCTTAATCAAGCGTGATCGCCTGGAGCTGAGCCCTCACGCAGCCAACGCCATGTCCACCTTCGACAACTGGCTAGCCTGCTTCGAAGGCTACCTCAGAGCAGCCACTGAAGAACTCTCGGACCCACAGAAGTTCCAAGTCCTCTACTCACGGGGGAGCACTGAAATTTTTCCCCTCATCTAGGATGCACCCACCTACACAGAAGCGATGATGCTACGAAAGGGACATTACGTTAAGTAGGTGACTCAAGGGTACGCCAAGCACTTCCTGGCCACGAGACGGCAACTCCTGGGGGACACTCTGGACGGTTTCCTGCGGGCCCTACAGATTCTCGGTAGGATCGGTGACTGCCAGGCAGTTTCGGCAGTCCAACACACCGAACTATTAATCAGAGACGCTTATGTCACGGGATAAGGAGAAATGAGTGTTCCGCACCAACCGCTTAGCCATCCTTGGCTACGTAGTGGAAAATGGAGTCCTAGGGCCCGACCCCGACCGCATGTGCCCCTTCCTGGAATTCCCTCTCCCCCACTGCCCCAAGACCCTGAAACAATGCCTGGGGTTTTTCTCGTATTACGCCCAGTGGGTCCTGAACTATGCAGACCAGGCCCGCCCACTCAGCAAGTCCACAGTTTTCCCCCTGATGGCAGAGGCCCGCCAGGCCTTCAACCACATCAAGGCGGACATCGCCAAGGCCACGATGCATGCGGTCGACAAGACCTTTCAGGTGGAGAGCGATGCATCAGATGTAACTCTAGCCGCCATCCTCAACCAGGAGGACAGACCCATGGCTTTCTTTTCCCGCACCCTCCATGCCTCTGAAATTCGGCACTCCTCTGTCGAAAAGGAGGCCCAAGCCATTGTGGAAGCTGTGCGACATTGGAGGCATTACCTGGCAGCAGGAGATTCACTCTCCTCACTGACCAACGGTCGGTTGCCTTCATGTTTAACAATACGAAGTGGGGCAAGATCAAAAATGACAAGATCTTGAGGTGGAGGATTGACCTCTCCACCTATAACTATGAGATCCTGTATTGCCCGGGGAAGCGCAATGAGCCCCCTAATGCCCTATCCCGCGGTACATGTGCCAGCGCACAAGTGGACCGACTCCGGACTCTCCACTATGACCTCTGTCACCCGGGGGTAACCCGGTTCTTCCATCTTGTCAAGGCCCGCAACCTGCCCTACTCCATTGAGCAGTTCAGGACCGTAACCAGAGACTACCAAGTCTGCGCAGAGTGCAAGCCGCACTTCTCCTGGCCAGATGAGTGCACCTGGTGAAGGCCTCCCGCCCCTTTGAGCGCCTCAGCATGGACTTCAAAGGGCCCCTCCCCTCCACCGACCGCAACGTGTACTTCCTCAATGTAATTGACGAGTACTCCCAGTTCCCCTTCGCGATCCCATGCCCTGACATGACTACTGCCACGGTCATTAAAGCCCTGCACAGCATCTTCACACTGTTTGGTTTCCCCACCTACATCCACAGTGATCGGGGATCCTCTTTCATGAGCGATGAGGTGCGTCAGTTCCTGCTCAGCAAGGGCATCGCCTCGAGCAGGACGACTAGCTACAATCCCCGGGGAAACAGGCAGGTGGAGAGGGAGAATGGACAGTCTGGAAGGCCGTCCTGCTGGTCTAGAAATCTCCCAGTCTCCCGCTGGCAGGAGGTCCTCCCCTGACGCGCTCCACTCCATCCGGCCGCTCCTCTGCACCGCCACTAATGAGACCCCTCACGAACGTGTTATGGAATGTGATATTCTGCTAATCTTTACCAGCAATAAACTGATTTTAAGCTAGCTTGGCTAATGTAACAATGGAGACTTCATATTGACAAAGATTGAGTAAAATATCAATGCTCTTACAAACTGCATTGGACTCCTGCCACCTCGTTGCCATGGAACTCAGTCCTAGTCCTTGACAATTAGCACAAGCAGTGTCAAATTGTCTTGCAACTGTGCTGTTATAATCTATGATGGAATTTTATGCTGTTTCATGTATCTATTGAAGACCTGAATTTGTGCGCTAAAATTCTCATTTTTAAATGAGTATTTAAAACTAGGGCTTAATATTTATGCTTAAACAGCTATCTTTTACCTATACTAGTTGTATTTGAAATACCTGGCTTCTACACTCGCTCCCAACATGGCTGACAGTTCCTGGACCTGTCCTCGTCTGGAAGCATGTGCGGAGCCATCAATCGGATCCCTTGGTCACAAAAGTCCCCCTCCTCCATGCAAACCTGCAGTACACCTACGTGGCACAGCCCGACGGGCGCCAGGACACAGTCTCCCTCCAGGACCTGGCACCCACTGGGTCCCCACCGCTGACCCCCGACCTGACACCACTCCTCACCCCCCCCCCCCAGTTGCCTCATTCACCCCTGCGCCACCCACCCTCCAGCGAACCTCACCGCAGCCCCACCCCAGCAGGATCCGTCCTCGCACTGGATCTGACAAATCAAATTTCTTTACCCGTCAGTCTGGCCTCAATAAAAGTCGAGATGGATTTGCAGGTACAGCATTAGTTGTTTTATTTGACTTGCAAGCCTGATTCATTTCACAGAGGCACAGGACTAGTCTCCTACACCCCGGGAAAGCGAATGAACAAGGAGACAAAGGGATTTCTGCAAATACATTCAAATGGCATCAAGTTTCACATACACGATTCCCATAGGTCATCCTATACCCCTCCTGACCTGGCCATGCATCCTGATTGGCTCACTTCTCATCCCTTCCTCTGGCCCCCTTATTACCCAGCATCCTTTTCTCCTCCTTGCTGGACACACCTTTGCCATGTGGTCTGAAATCTTTTGTCTGTGAACTCACCAGAATGAGACTGGCCTATCTCTACATTACAGTAACTAATATCTCTAAAGTAACTATTTTATATCACATTCGTCAGATCCATTCAGGGACGAAGACGAGGACAACACGCTCCCGGAGTTGCAGGTGACCACATTGGTGCCCGTATCACCACCAAGACTGAGGCGATCACAGCGGAGTGTCAACACCCCCGACAGACTTAATCGGTAATGTTTTAGTCACCCCTGCTGGACTCTTTTTTTTTTTTTTAAAAACAGGGGGTGAATGTGGTAAACACCACTAATGATATATTGCATATATTACAGCACTGCCCGTGTATTACAGGTACTACGGTAAATCCCTGCCTGCTGGCTCATCCCAGCAGGCGGCGTATAAAAGTGTTATGCTCTCCTGCGCTGCTTCCATTCTGGTTCCAGCTGCAGGAGGCACAACATCTTGTGCAATAAAGCCTCGATTGTTTCACCATTCTCATCTCGTGGTAATTGACGGTACATCAGGTTCTATCTATAACCGACTGTGCCTCCCGAATGATCCTCAAGATATCCAGCTCCAGCTCCCTAACACGGTCTTTGAGGAGCTGGGTGCACTTCCCACAGATGAACTCAGCAGGGTCACCGACGGTGTCCCTCACCTCGAACATCCTTCTAAAGTAGAAGGTTATTGTACAAAACTATGCTATCTCTAACTTACAGAACTCTTAAGTGTACAACTGCTCTCTATGCCTGACCCTCTTCCAGTTCTCTCCTAACTCTTAACTTCTAATCATCTAATCATCTTCTAATCCCAGAATCCCCCAGTCACATGACATATGACTTTGGTGGTTCCCCCTCGTAGTAAGAAACATTATCATTAACTTGATAACTCTTTACAAAGATGTTTGGAGATTTTTACAAACATGTGTAGAGTAAGAAGCATTGTATGTTCTTAACATGTAATGGAGTACTGAAATTGTACAGTAGTTAACAATTTAAATTAAAAAATTTTTTTTTTTTTTTTTTAAAAAACAGTCCACAAATTGAGTCTGTACTCAGTCTTCACTCGTGGTAGTGTGTTGAAGTCCAAACAAGTCATCAGCTCAAATCGATCAGGTGTTCGACTGGTTGAACCACTTTTGTTGTGTGTCCTTTTCCTTAAAAACTGGTTGGCCTGACTTATTTTTTGTCTAAACAATGTCCTTTTCTTCCTGGCATTGGTGCCATTATGAATGAATTTTGTATTGTCTACACATTTTCGTTTGTTTGACCTTGACCTGTAGTTGTGTTTCCCACACTGTCCTGCAGTCACTTGCCATCTGGATTTCTTTCCAGTCTGTATGGTCTGTCAAGTGTGGCTGCAAGTTTCAATACTTTCTTGCCATTGCATTGGACTGTGCTGTTTAGTTGTCCTTCGGTTTCAGAGTCGTACCATTGTGTACAGTCTGTTGTTCCATAGTTCTGCTTTGTGCGCTCAGGAGCTGTTACATCTGGATTGTTTGATTCATTTTCAAACTTTTTAGTATCAGTGCCCTTTGTATTACTGATGTTTTGATGCACTTTATGATTTCAGGTTCATGTGGATGATCTGATGCACCGTTGACCTTTGTGACATCAGTCCCTTCTGGATGATCCAATTTATTTGTTCTCTTGGTGCTCCTCCTCTGGAGTCAACTCGAAGATGTCATTTTCTTGTAGGCTGTTCACAATTTATGTGTTCAATTGATCTGTTCATTGTTGCACTCTGATTGTCAGGTTCTGTTGTACAGTGCAGCTGAGATCTGTCAGTCTCGCTTTTGTCCTGCACAGCTTGTATGCTACTTGTGATCACTTTGTCATTATTCGCAAATACAGTGGGTAGACCTTCATAGCCTTCTTTTTGTTGATCAAATAAACTAGATTGACCTTCATAGTCTTCTTCTTTCATTGTTCGCTCTGGAGGCTTTCATTTCTGGTTGTTCATTTGTCTGGTTACTACTGTCCAATGTAGCAATGGTATGCATTTCCATCAATGTATTGGATTCATCTACCATTAAGTAGAGTGCTATTTAGAGTTTCAATCTTGTTACTAACAGAATATTCATCAAATCCAAATATCTCTGCCATATCGGAGTAACATACTTCAATGCATGATTTATCTTCTTTAATTTTAGATGTTAACATTTTCTTCTTGTTGCATGCTGCAAACATTTTGTTTCATGGTGCTGCAAATGTCTCCTTCAGTTGTTTGTTCAAATTCAGTCAATGTTCTGCCCTGCAGGGTAAAAAACTTCTGTGTCTTTAAAACTTGTTTTTATTTTCCGGGCAGTTTTTGTTTAAGTGGGCGTGTCCACAATGTTCTGACGTCATTATGTCCGTGATGTCATGCGCAAACTTCAAGTGCACATGTGCAATCTGCCTATGCCCAGAATGATATTCTTCCGGATCGTGTCTTCTTTTAAAGTGCGCGTTTTTTTCAGGTGCGCTTGCGCAGATCAGTCTTTTTCAGCGCAATGATCTTTTAATTGCGTCATAGCTTTCAGGGAGACAAAATATTTATTTACTGTGATTCAACATTTTGGCACTTCTATTTTTAGACTCTTTAGTCGCACGGGACATTTTAATTGAATATTCAGGCATCATTTTTTGTTTCTTTTGCAGTCTTTTACACAGGTTTGCATTTCTTTTACACTCACAATGATGATCAAATTTTTTACTGACTACTTCAAAGTTATTTTTTTCTGCTTCATCCTCAAAGTGGAATGAGTTATACACTTCTGTAGCCTGTTGTCCAGCCATTAGTAGTAATAAAGCAGTTTTATTCTTATCACTGGCAGTTTCTAGGTTTGAGGATGAGAGATACAGTTCAAACTCTTGTTTGACTATTTTCCAGTTTACATCTACAATACCAAATATGCTGAATGCTTTTGGAAACTGCAGACCTTCCATGACGCTTCCATGGTATTTATTTTTGTGATGTTTCGGATTGTAGCTGGAGTCTTATTGTTGGTTCTGGAGTCTGTTCGAAATTTTCTTTGCACATTTTTTTTCTTTTTCTTCAAACAGAGATTCTTTCTTTCTCCCTAAACCTGACTAATCTACTCCAGGACCGCTTCTGGTACCATTTGGATTCTCTATTCTGCTTTACCTGGATGGCTCGGATGCGTAGTGTTGAATAAAGAACACAAAGCTTTGTTAACGAATAAACTATAAATTTATTACACTACTAACAAAGATTTGTTCACATTCCTAAAGTAGAAGTTTATTGTGTAAATACTGCTTGCTGAAGTCTAGGTCTGAGGCCTTCAAGTCAGGCGACCCTGACCTCTACAAGAAAGCCAGATATGATCTAAAGAAATCCATCAAAGATGCCAAAAGACAGTACCGGAGCTCGAGTCCCAGGCTAGCCACATGGATCCCTGCCGTCTATGGCAAGGTCTGCAAGACATAACGGGCTACAAGATGCAGGCATGTAAAATAGTCGGCTCCAACACACCCCTCCCTGATGAGCTCAACGCATTCTAGGCCCGCTTTCAGCAAGAGCGAGCCCTCTACCCCAGAAGCCGCAGATGAACTTGAGATCACCACTGTAGACGTCAGAGCAGCCTTCTCGAAGGTCAACCCATGGAAAGCCACTGGCCCGGATGGGGTACCCGGACAAGCACTCAGATCTTGTGGGATCATCTGGCAGGGGTATTCACAGACATCTTCAACTTCTCTTTACAACAATCGGAGGTCCCTATCTGCTTCAAGAAGACGACTATCATTCCTGTACCAAAAAAACGTCAAGCAGTGTGCCTTAATGTCTATCGTCCAGTGGCTCTGACATGCACCATCATGAAGTGCTTCGAAAGGTTAGTCGTGGCACGAATCAACTCCAGCCTCCCGGATTGCCTTGATCCACTACAGTTTGCCTACCGCTGCAACAGGTCCACAGCAGACACCATCTCCATGGCCCTGCACTCTACCCTGGAACACCAAGATAACAAAGACATCTATGTCAGACTCCTATTTATCGACTACAGCTCAGCCTTCAACACCACCATTCCGACGAAACTCATCTCCAAACTCCGTGACCTTGGCCTCAGCTCCTCCCTCTGCAACTGGATCCTGAACTTTCTAACCCACAGGCCACAATTAGTAAAGATAGGCAACAACATCTTCTCCACGATCATCCTCAACACCGGTGCCCCACGAGGCTGTCCTCAGCCCCCTAACACCTATGATTGTGGGGCAAAATGTCCCTCCAACTCGATTTTCAAATTTGCTGATGACACCACCGTAGTGGGTTGGATTTCGAACAATGACGAGACAGAGTACAGGAATGAGATAGAGAATCTGGTGAACTGGTGCGACGACAATAATCTCTCCCTCAATGTCAACAAAACAAAGGAGATTGTCATCGACTTCAGGAGAACATGCCCCTGTCTACGTCAATGGGAACGAAGTAGAAAGGGTCGAGAGCTTCAAGCTTTTAGGTGTACAGATCACCAACAGCCTGTCCTGGTCCCCCCCATGCCGACACTATAGTTAAGAAAGCCCACCAACGACTCTACTTTCTCAGAAGACTAAGGAAATTTGGCATGTCAGCTACGACCCTCACCAACTTCTACAGATGCACCATAGAAAGCATTCTTTCTGGTTGTATCATAGCTTGGTATGGAGCCTGCTCTGCCCAAGACCGCAGGAAACTACAAAAGGTTGTGAATGTAGCCATCACACAAACCAGCCTCCCATCCATTGACTCTATCTATAATTCCCACTGCCTCAGAAAGGCAGCCAGCATAATTAAGGACCCCACGCACCCCGGACATACTCTCTTCCACCTTCTCTCGTCAGGAAAAAGATACCAAAGTTGGAGGTCACGTGCCAACCAACTCAAGAACAACTTCTTCCCGACTGCCATCAGCTTTTGAATGGACCTACTGCGTATTAAGTTGATCTTTTCTCTACACCTTGCTATAACTGTAAAATTATATTCTGCAGTCTCTCCTTCCTTCCCTATGTATGGAATGCATTGTTTGTACAGCATGTAAGAAACAATACTTTTCACTGTATACTAATACATGTGACAATAAATCAAATCAAAAACTATGCTCTCTCTAACTTCCAGAACTCTCAAGTATACAACTGCTCTCAATGTCTGACCCCCTTTCAGCTCTCTCCTAACTCTTAGCTCCTAATCATCTAATCATTTTCTAATCTAAGAATCCCCTAGTCGCATGATGTATATGGGGTGGGGCAGCACGGTAGCTTTGGTGGATAGCACAATTGCTTCACAGCTCCAGGGTCCCAGGTTCGATTCCAGCTTGGGTCACTGTCTGTGCGGAGTCTGCACATCCTCCCCGTGTGTGCATGGGTTTCCTCAGAGTGCTCCGGTTTCCTCCCAGTCCAAAGATGTGCAGGTTAGGTGGATTGGCCATGATAAATTGCCCTTAGTGTCCAAAACTGCCCTTAGTTGGTTGGGGTTTCTGGGTTATGGGGATAGGTTGGCGGTGTTGGCCTTGGGTAGGGTGCTCTTTCCAAGAGCCGGTGCAGACTCGATGGGCCGAATGGCCTCCTGCACTGTAAATTCTGTGATTCATATGACTGTTCTGTAGCTCATGAAGCATTATCATTAACTTGTTAACTCTTTACATCCCAGTTAACTCTTTAAATCCCAGTCAATATACACATCATTATTGCTGTAAGGGGGCTTGGGGGGGGGGGGGGCTAAAGAGGGGGATCCCCAGGGACTCCATAGAGGGCTGTCCTCGCCTGGGGGGGGGGGGGTGCGGTAGTGCCCATGTGTGTGAGAAGTGACATTGGCCATGGGTGGGGGAGTACATGCTCATTTAGAGACTAGGGCTCCATTTTAAAGTGGCGGCCCGATATCGGAGTTCAGCTCCCCTGTGCAAAACAAAATTTTGGGCTCAATTCTCACTCGAGCGAAACGAGGCCGGTGAATAGCATGAGATGCGGAAAATGAGAACTGCAAGCGCCAATCAGTTTGCAATGCAACCGGCCTGTTCGGCATCTCGCAGCAGAGTTGAGATAACAATCATTTAAATCCTAATTCCATACAATTAACGAGAGCACCCCACATCCACCGGCCTCCCGTGATTCAGTGGCCTCCCCAGCAAGTGGCCACACTGGGGCCAATTAGTACTCCTTTTGAAAATGTGGCAAGTAGCCATCTTTGCTCACTGGCAAAGAGCCCGGGAGTGCTGGGCCTGCCCCCAAGTGCTTGGTGGGGCATGGGGGAACCCTCCTGAGGGATGGGTGAGTGCCACAGGGAGGGGCAGATGCGGGCTTATCAGAGGAGTGGAGTTTGGGGGAACTGTTGAATGTAATGTCCTTGTCGGATGGTCTGATTTATATTACAAGAACACTTTTAGCTAAAGCTATAAATTATCAACATTAACTGTGGGAGGCAGCACGGTGGCTCACGGCACTGAGGTCCCAGGTTCGATCCCGGCTCTGGATCACTATCCTTATGGAGTTTGCACATTCTCCCCGTATTTATGTGGGTTTCGCATCCACAACCCAAAGATGTGCAGGGTAGGTGGATTGGTCATGCTAACTTGCCCCTTAATTGGAAAAAATGAATTGGGTACTCCAATTAAAAAAAAAACATTAACTGTGGGTAAATGACATACAAAACAACAGATGAACTGTATATTTATGCACAAGCAACCTCTCTCTCCAGCTCCCTACAGTCAGCCTGTTGTCACAAAGAACAAAGAAATGTACAGCACAGGAACAGGCCCTTCGGCCCTCCAAGCCCGTGCCGACCATGCTGCCCGACTAAGCTACAATCTTCTCCACTTCCTGGGTCCGTATCTTTCTATTCATGTATTTGTCAAGATGCCCCTTAAACGTCACTATCGTCCCTGCTTCCACCACCTCCTCCGGTAGAGAGTTCCAGGCACCCACTACCCTCTGCGTAAAAAACTTGCCTCGTACATCTACTCTAAACCTTGCCCCTCTCACCTTAAACCTATGCCCCCTAGTAATTGACCCCTCTACCCTGGGTAAAAGCCTCTGACTATCCACTCTGTCTATGCCCCTCATAATTTTGTAGACCTCTATCAGGTCTCCCCTCAACCTCCTTCGTTCCAGTGAGAACAAACCGAGTTTATTCAACCGCTCCTCATAGCTAATGCCCTCCAGACCAGGCAACATTCTGGTAAATCTCTTCTGCACCCTCTCTAAAGCCTCCACATCCTTTTGGTAGTGTGGCGACCAGAATTGAACACTATACTCCAAGTGTGGCCTAACTAAGGTTCTATACAGCTGCAACAAGACTTGCCAATTCTTATACTCAATGCCCCGGCCAATGAAGGCAAGCATGCCATATGCCTTCTTGACTACCTTCTCCACCTGTGTTGCCCCTTTCAGTGACCTGTGGATCTGTACTCCTAGATCTCTTTGACTTTCAATACTCTTGAGGGTTCTACCATTCACTGTATATTCCCTACCTGCATTAGACCTTCCAAAATGCATTACCTCACATTTGTCCGGATTAAACTCCATCTGTCAGCTCTCCGCCCAAGTCTCCAAACAATCTAAATCCTGCTGTATCCTCTGACAGTCCTCATCACTATCCGCAATTCCACCAACCTTTGTGTCGTCTGCAAACTTACTAATCAGACCAGTTACATTTTCCTCCAAATCATTTATATATACACACTACAAAGAGCAAAGGTCCCAGCACTGATCCCTGTGGAACACCACTGGTCACAGCCCTCCAATTAGAAAAGCATCCTTCCATTGCTACTCTCTGCCTTCTATGACATAGCCAGTTCTGTGTCCACCTTGCCAGCTCACCCCTGATCCCGTGTGACTTCACCTTTTGTACTAGTCTACCATGAGGGACCTTGTCAACGGCCTTACTGAAGTCCATACAGACAACATCCACTGCCCTACCTGCATCAATCATCTTAGTGACCTCCTCGAAAAACTCTATCAAGTTAGTGAGACACGACCTCCCCTTCACAAACCCATGCTGCCTCTCACTAATACATCCATTTGCTTCCAAATGGGAGTAGATCCTGTCTCGAAGAATTCTCTCCAGTAATTTCCCTACCACTGAAGTAAGGCTCACCGGCCTGTAGTTCCCTGGATTAACCTTGCTACCCTTCTTAAACAGAGGAACAACATTGGCTATTCTCCAGTCCTCCGGGACATCACCTGACTCTAACATTCACTTATATACTAGTGAGACTCCTAGTGATCAGTAAATGAATTACAATACAGCCATGATATCACTACATCCCCTTTCCTAGAAGGAATAAATTAATACATTATCATCCGTATATTTACAAGTTATATCATGATATATATATCATGGCTTGTAGCACGGCTTCAGTGATGTAATTTGTGGGTGTAGCTGGGCTGTGGCTGTCAGGTAAGAGGGGGTTTAGTGTTTTGGTTTTATTTTTGGTTTGTTGGTTTGGACTTGTAATAGGTCCACGGAGGCAGCAGTCCCGTCACCAGAATTCCTTTTATTTACAAACCCAACAGCTGAACAACCATGACCATTCAGTCTGTTGTCTGCACCAGGAGTGCAGAGGATCTGACACTCCCTGTTATATACACAGAAAGGGGTTCCCTGATTGGGCCACGAATCAGGGAACTCTTATTTTAATTGGCAATCACAAATGCCTGGCCTAAGTCATTACATCCCTCCCCCAAAGTCCAAGGAGCACATATAGTCCTCATGACCGCTTGTCGGCTCTGGAGCTGCGGATGGACTCACTTTGGAGCGTCCGCGATGCTGAGGACGTCGTGGATAGCACGTTTAGCGAGTTGGTCACACCGCAGGTGAAAGGTACTGAGGGAGATAGTAAATGGGTGACCAAAAGACAGAGCAAGAGTAGGAAGGCAGTGCAGGTGTCCTCTGCGGTCATCTCCCTGGAAAACAGATATACCGCTTTGGAGACTGTTGAGGGAGATGGCTCACCAGGGGAAGGCAGCAGCAGCCAGGTTCATGGCACCGTGGCTGGCTCTGCTGTGCAGCTGGGCAGGAAGAAGAATGGCAGGGATATAGTGATAGGGGACTCAATTGTAAGGGGAATAGACAGGCGGTTCTGCGGACGCAATCGAGACTCCAGGATGGTATGTTGCCTCCCTGGTGCAAGGGTCAAGGATGTCTCGGAGCGGCTGCAGAACATTCTGGGGGGGGGGGGGGGGGAAGGGGGGAGGAGGGTGAACAGCCAGCTGTCGTGGTGCACATAGGCACCAACGATATAGGTAAAAAACAGGACGAGGTCCTGCAAGCTCAATTTAGGGAGCTAGGAGTTAAACTAAAAAGTAGGACCTCAAAAGGTAGTAATCTCAGGATTGCTACCAGTGCTACGAACTAGTCAGAGTAGGAATATCAGGATAGAGAGGATGAATGCGTGGCTTGAGAGATGGTGCAAGAGGGAGGGATTCAAATTCCTGGGACATTGGAACCGATTCTGGGAGAGGTGGGACCAGTACAAACTGGACGGTCTGCACCTGGGCAGGACTGAAACCGATGTCCTAGGGGGGGTGTTTGCGAGAGCTGTTGGGGAGAGTTTAAACTAATGTGGCAGGGGGATGGGAACCGATGCTGGAAGTTGGAAGGTAGTAAAACAGGGACAGAAATAAAAGGCAGTAAGGGGGAAAGTGTAAGGCAGAGAAGCCATAGTCAAAAATCAAAAAGGGCGACAGTACAAGGTACAGTGACTGAGGGGAGCTCAGTGAATAGGACCAGGAATACTAAAAGAAATAAAACGGGAAGTGAAAACATTAATGGTAAGCGACGCGGCAGGTTGTTACAGGAAGATATGGGTTCGACGACAAGGAAAATTAGGAGGAAGGTTAAGAGGAAATATAACTTAGGAGAGGTTACTGATCGAGGTGTTAAGATTAAGAACAGAGGTAAAAAAGCCAACATAAGTGTACTTTACCTGAATGCTCGTAGTATTCGGAATAAGGTAAATGAGTTGATGGCGCAAATCATCGTGAATGACTATGATTTAGTGGCCATTACTGAAATATGGTTAAAGGATGGTCACGACTGGGAGTTAAACATCCGAGGGTATCAAACTTTTCGGAAGGACAGAGTGGATGGTAAGGGAGGTGGTGTAGCTCTGTTATTTAAGGATGACATCCGGGCAACAGTAAGGGATGACATCGGTGCTATGGAGGATAAGGTTGAATCCATTTGGGTGGAAAGCAGGAATAATAAGGCGAAAAAGTCACTGATAAGAGTAATCTATAGGCCACCAAATAGTAACATTATGGTGGGGCAGGCAATAAACAAAGAAATAACAGATGCATGTAGAAATTGTACAGCAGTTATCATGGGGGATTTTAATCTACATGTTGATTGGTTTAACCAGGTCGGTCAAGGCAGCCTTGAGGAGGAGTTTATAGAATGTATTCGCGATAGTTTCCTCAAACAGTATGTAATGGGACCTACGAGGGAACAAGCGGTCCTCGATCTGGTCCTGTGTAATGAGACAGGATTGATTCAGGATCTCATAGTTAGGAATCCTCTCGGAAGGAGCGATCACAATATGGTGGAATTTAAAATACAGATGGAGGGTGAGAAGATAAAATCAAGCACGAGTGTTTTGTGCTTAAACAAAGGAGATTACAATGGGATGAGAGAAGAACTAGCTAAGGTAGGCTTGGAGCAAAGACTTTATGGTGAAACAGTTGAGGAACAGTGGAGAACCTTCCAAGTGATTTTTCACAGTGCCCAGCAAAGGTTTATACCAACAAAAAGGAAGGACGGTAAAAAGAGGGAAAATCGACCTTGGATATCTAAGGAAATAAGGGAGAGTATCAAATTGAAGGAAAAAACATACAAAGTAGCAAAGATCAGTGGGAGACTAGAGGACTGGGAAATCTTTAGGGGGCAACAGAAAGCTATAAAGAAGAGTAAGATAGATTATGAGAGTAAACTTGCTCAGAATATAAAAACAGATAGTAAAAGTTTCTACAAATACATAAAACAAAAGAGTGGCTAAGGTAAATATTGGTCCTTTAGAGGATGAGAAGGGAGATTTAATAATGGGAGATGAGGAAATGGCTGAGGAACTGAACAGGTTTTTTGGGTCGGTCTTCAGTGGAAGACACAAATAACATGCCAGTGACTGATGGAAATGAGGCTATGACAGGTGAGGACCTGGAGAGGATTGATATCACCAAGGAGGTAGTGATGGGCAAGCTAATGGGGCTAAAGGTAGACAAGTCTCCTTGGCCCTGATGGAATGCATCCCAGAGTGCTAAAAGAGATGGCTAGGGAAATTGCAAATGCAATAGTAATAATTTACCAAAATTCACTAGACTCTGGGGTGGTCCCGGCGGATTGGAAATGAGCAAACGTGACACCACTGTTTAAAAAAGGAGGTAGGCAGAAAGCGGGTAATTATAGGCCAGTGAGCTTAACTTCGGTAGTAGGGAAGATGCTGGAATCTATCATCAAAGAAGAAATAGCGAGGCATCTGGATGGAAATTGTCCCATTGGACAGACGCAGCATGGGTTCATAAAGGGCAGGTCGTGCCTAACTAATTTCGTGGAATTTTTTGAGGACATGAACAGTGCGGTAGATAACGGGGAGCCAATGGATGTGGTATATCTGGGTTTCCAGAAAGCCTTTGACAAGGTGCCACACAAAAGGTTGTTGCATAAGATAAAGATGCATGGCATTCAGGGGAAAGTAGTAGCATGGATAGAGGTTTGATTAATTAATAGAAAGCAAAGAGTGGGGATTAATGGGTGTTTCTCTGGTTGGCAATCAGTAGCTAGTGGTGTCCCTCAGGGATCAGTGTTGGGCCCACAACTGTTCACAATTTACATAGATGATTTGGAGTTGGGGACCAAGGGCAATGTGTCCAAGTTTGCAGACGACACTCAGATAAGTGGTAAAGCAAAAAGTGCAGAGGATACTGGAAGTCTGCAGAGGGATTTGGATGGCTAAGTGAATGGGCTAGGGTCTGGCAGATGGAATACAATGTTGACAAATGTGAGGTTATCCATTTTGGTAGGAATAACAGCAAAAGGGATTATTATTTAAATGATAAAATATTAAAACATGCTGCTGTGCAGAGAGACCTGGGTGTGCTAGTGCATGAGTCGCAGAAAGTTGGTTTTCAGGTGCAACAGGTGATTAAGAAGGCAAATGGAATTTTGTCCTTCATTGCTAGAGGGATGGAGTTTAAGACTAGGGAGGTTATGATGCAATTGTATAAGGTGTTAGTGAGGCCACACCTGGAGTATTGTGTTCAGTTTTGGTCTCCTTACTTGAGAAAGGACGTACTGGCGCTGGAGGGTATGCAGAGGAGATTCACTAGGTTAATCCCAGAGCTGAAGGGGTTGGATTACGAGGAGGGGTTGAGTAGACTGGGACTGTACTTGTTGGAATTTAGAAGGATGAGGGGGGGATCTTATAGAAACATATAAAATTAAGGGAATAGATACGATAGATGCGGGCAGGTTGTTTCCACTGGCGGGTGAAAGCAGAACTCAGGGGCATAGCCTCAAAATAAGGGGAAGTAGATTTAGGACTGAGTTTAGGAGGAACTTCTTCACCCAAAGGGTTGTGAATCTATGGAATTCCTTGCCCAGTGAAGCAGTAGAGGCTCCTTCATTAAATATTTTTAAGATAAAGATAGATAGTTTTTTGAAGAATAAAGGGATTAAGGGTTATGGTGTTCGGGCCGGAAAGTGGAGCTGAGTCCACAAAAGATCAGCCATAACCTCATTGAATGTTGGAGAAGGCTCGAGGGGCCAGATGGCCTACTCCTGCTCCTAGTTCTTATGTTCTTATGAATCTCCGGCTTCATTTTTGTGCCGGGTCCGGCTTCGCCACTTCGCCCTCCGACGTGGGGAGGGGGGGGGGGTTTATAACGGCTAGGCGCCCGTCTTTTCCATTGTGAGCGCCTGAGGGGCGGTTCGCCCCTTTCCTCCGGCGGCAGGGGTGCAGCTGCGGCATCATCCATGGTGTCCATATCTGAGTCCGATGTCCTCACCAGTGGTGTCGGAGGGGCGTGAATAGTTTGTCGGGGAAGACTCACCACAGTCCTTGGTATGCTCTTCTCTCCTTACAGATGCTGCCAGACTTGGATGAGATTTTCCAGCTTTTTCTCTTTAGTTTCAGATTCCAGCATCCACAGTAATTTGCTTGTACCCCAGATAGGTTACTTGAGGTGCTAGGACAACACATTTATCTCTCTTTAGGCGCACGTCTGCTGCTGAAAACCTCCCAAGGAGTTCCTCCAGGTTTTGCAGGTGTTCTTCCTTTGTTTTTTCTATAATGAGGACGTCGTCTAGGTAAATGGCAACTTGTGGCAATATATTCTCCATTGTGAGGTAATGCATTTTGGAAGGTCTAATGCAGGTCGGGAATATACAGTGAATGGTAGAACCCTCAAGAGTATTGACAGTCAGAGAGATCTAGGTGTACAGGTCCACAGGTCACTGAAAGGGGCAACACAGGTGGAGAAGGTAGTCAAGAAGGCATACGGCATGTTTGCCTTCATTGGCTGGGGCATTGACTATAACAATTGGCAAGTCATGTTGCAGCTGTATAGAACTTTAGTTCGGCCACACTTGGAGTATAGTGTTCAATTCTGGTCGCCACACTACCAGAAGAATGTGCATGCTTTAGAGTGGGTGCAGAAGAGATTTACCAGGATGTTGCCTGGTATGGAGGGTATTAGCTATGAGGAGCGGTTGAATAAACTCGGTTTATTTTCACTGGAACGAAGGAGGTTGAGGGGCGACCTGATAGACGTCTACAAAATTATGAGGGGCATAGACAGAGTGGATAGTCAGAGGCTTTTTCCCACGGTAGAAGGGTCAATTACTAGGAGGCATAGGTTTAAGGTGCGAGGGGCAAGATTTAGAGGAGATGTACGAGGCAAGTTTTTCACGCAGAGGGTAGTGGGTGCCTGGAACTCACTACCGGAGGAGGTAGTGGAAGCAGGGACGATAGGGACATTTAAGGGGCATCTTGACAAATATATGAATAGGATGGGAATAGAAGGATACGGACCCAGGAAGTGTAGAAGATTGTAGTTTAGTCGGGCAGTATGGTCGGCACGGGCTTGGAGGGCCGAAGGGCCTGTTCCTGTGCTGTACATTTCTTTGTTCTTTGTTCTTTGTTCTATTGGGTTGGCTTAGTGAACTCAACGACAGTGAGGGGTGAGCGTATAGCTGTTTGCTTTTCAGGTGTTATATTCAAGCTTTTCAGGTGTTGTGTTATAGTCATTGGCTCTTTCAGAGGCTCAGATGTTTTTGAGGTTGGAGAAGGTCACGTGAAGTATCTTACAAATGGTGACTAAAACAAGGCTTTTAGAATTTCAAAAACATTACAGTTAACATTGCCTGACAGAGTACGGAAAGGAGAAGTAATTGCGGTGGTAGCTGAGCATTTAAAATTGCCTGAGATACAGTCAGAATTATTGGAAGTGGCAAGAATTCAATTACAGATGAAGCAGCTTGAACATGAAAAAGAATGAAAGCAGCTTGAATTCAAAATGAAGGAAAAGGAAAGAATAGCCCTAACAGAACTAACAGCAAGAGAAAGAGAGAAAAGGGAAAAGAAAAGGAGAGAGAGGAAAGGGGAAAAGGAAATGACTGAGTGGAAAGGGAAAAAGAGAGAGACTTTGAACTTCGGAAACTGGCCATGAGCGTCAGTTAAAATGGTCGGAGGTAAAAAGAAAAGAGGATAGTGATGAGGATAGTGAGAAAGAGCAAGAGCTTCGTAGTTGCAGGCTAGGTGGGGATCTATTTAAATATGTCCAAGCATTGCCAAGATTGGCTAAATTGGCTAATTGGCTAAATTCTTCACGAGATCTACCTACCAACTTTGTTTGAATCAGTAATACCCACATGTCCTGTGGCCATTTAATTTGTTCAGCCACCATCTCAAATTAAATTAAAAAGGCTTCTACATCCTTCTCATCAGAGACGGTGGCTGAACAAATTAAATGGCCACAGGACATGTGGGTATTACTGATTCAAACAAAGTTGGTAGGTAGATCTCGTGAAGAATTTATCCAATTAAGGGGCAATTTAGCATGCTCAATCCACCTATCCTACACATCCTTGGGCGTGGGGGTGAAACAGACACAGGAAGAATGTGAAAACTCCATACGGACAGTGACCCAGGGCCACGATTCAAACCCGAGTCCTCAATGCCGTAGGCAGCAGTGCTAACCACTGTGCCATCGTGCTGCCCCTGCCACCATGCTGCCCCCGAGGAGGATATTTTTCTGTTGTAACTCTGCCAGTTTTCCTGCACTAAAAATATCTCTTAATTTAGCACAGGGCTAAATCGCTGGCTTTGAAAGCAGGCCAGCAGCACGGTTCAATTCCCGTAACAGCCTCCCCGAACAGGCGCCGGAATGTGGTGACTAGGGGCTTTTCACATTTGAAGCCTACTTGTGACAATAAGCGATTTTCATTCATTTCATTTCATGAAGCGGTGATAGATAAGATGGTGCCAGATCTCTTTAAAGAATTTACTTGTGAGGGTAGAGTTTATTCATGTGTACCAGGAGGAGTAGGTAATGAAGTCAAAATTTGAAGCGATATGGGAGCAAGCCTAGAGATGAGGAGCTATGTAATTTGGGAGGAATATTGCCAGAAAAGGTGGTAATATGTGGAATTCAGGGTGAGAAGAGTTCATTATATAAGGTAAGGTTGGAAAGTCCAGTGAAATGTGGTGAAGTGGTAGTCGGAGTAATAGAGAAATTATCTTGTACAGGATTACAGTTTATCTTGGGTAATGATATAGATGGATCACAGGTGGGAGTGATGCCTACTGTGGTTGATACACCAGTGGAAAATCAAACAACTGAATTGTTGAAGCACGAATATCCTGGGATTTTTCCAGATTGTGTAGTAACAAGGTCACAAAGTCACAGGTTAAGACAAGAGGAGAAATCAAAGAGTGAAGATAAAGTTGAAGTTCAATTATCAGAAACGATTTTTGATCAGATGGTTGGAAAAGAACAGGTGGAGGATGAGGTGGATATTTAAAAAAAAAAAAATTTAGAGTACCCAATTTTTTTTTCCAATTCAGGGGCAATTTAGCATGCTCAATCCACCTATCCTACACATCCTTGGGTGTGGGGGTGAAACCCATGCAAACACAGGAAGAATGTGAAAACTCCATACGGATAGTGACCCAGGGCCACGATTCAAACCCGGGTCCTCAACGCCGTAGGCAGCAGTGCTAACCACTGTGCCATCATGCTGCCCCTGCCACCATGCTGCCCCCCGAGGAGGATATTTTTAGTTCAGGAAAGCTGGCAGAGTTACAACAGAAAGATAGAAATAAAACAAATGTATCGGAAAGCATACACAGAAGAGGAATCGGAGTGTATACCAGAAGGTTATTACCTTAAAAATGATATCTTAATGAGAAAATATAGACTTTTACAAATGCAGGCGGAGGAAAAGTGGGCAGAAGTTCATCAAGCGGTATTGCCGGTAGGGTATAGAAAGCAGGTGTTGTGAGTTGAACATGAGGTACCAGTGGGAGGTCATTTGGGAGTAATGAAAACTCAAACTAAAATACAAAAACATTTTTATTGGCCTGGACTACATAAAGATGTAGTTAAAGTTTGTCGATCATGTCACACATGTCAAGTGAAGAAAGAAGAATACAGCACAAGAACAGGCCCTTCGGCCCCTCCAAGCCTGCGCCGACCATGGTACTTGCCGAAACTAAAATTGTATGCAGTTACGGAGTCCGTTTCTTCCCTCTTCCACCCTATTCATGGGTTAGTCTAGATGCCCCTTAAATGCCGCTATCGTACCTGGTCCCACCACTTCCCCAGGCAGCCCGTTCCATATATTTACCATCCTCTGTGTAAAAAACGTGCCTCGCACATCGCTTCTAAACTTTTCCCCACGCACTTTAAATCTATGTCCCCGAGTACTTGACTCTCCTACCCTAGGAAAGAGCATCTGACTATCCACACTGTCCATGGCACTCATAATCTTGTAGACCTCTAGCTGTTCGCCTCTCAACCTCTTTCGTTCCAGTGAGAACAGACCATGTTTATCTAATCTCTCCTCATAGCTAATTCCCTCCACATCAGCCAACATGCCAGTAAACCGCTTATGTACCCTCTTCAAAGCATCCATTTCCTTTTGGCAGTGTCGCAACCAGAATTGTACAAATGAGGCCTAACTAAGGTCCAACATGACTGGCTGCAACATGACTTGTCAATTTTTATATTCAATGCCCCGACCAATGAAGGCCAGCATGCCTGCTTGACCACCTCATCCACATGCGTTGCCACTTTCAGTGATTGTTAGACATGCATGCCGAGATCTCTTTGCCTGTCAGTACTCACAAGAGCTCTACCATTTACTGTGTAATTCCTACATGCATTGAACCTTCCAAAGTGTATTACCTCACACTTCCGGATTAGAACATAGAACATAGACCAGTACAGGTCCTTCAGCCCATGATGTTGTGCCGACTATTTATCCTAATCTAAGATCAATCTAACCTACACCCCTTCAATTTACTGCTGTCCATGTGCCTGTCCAAGAGTCGCTTAAATGTCACTAGAACAAAGAACAAAGAACAAAGAAATGTACAGCACAGGAACAGGCCCTTCGGCCCTCCAAGCCCGTGCCGACCATGCTGCCCAAACTAAACTACAATCTTCTACACTTCCCGGGTCCGTATCCCTCTATTCCCATCCTATTCATGTATTTGTCAAGATGCCCCTTAAATGTCACTATCGTCCCTGCTTCCACCACCTCCTCCGGTAGCGAGTTCCAGGCACCCACTACCCTCTGCGTAAAAAACTTGCCTCATACATCTACTCGAAACCTTGCCCCTCTCACCTTAAACCTATGCCCCCTAGTAATTGACCCCTCTACCCCGGGGAAAAGCCTCTGACTATCCACTCTGTCTGTGCCCCTCATAATTTTGTAGAACTCTACCAGGTCGCCCCTCAACCTCCTTCGTTCCAGTGAGAACAAACCAAGTTTATTCAACCGCTGCTCATAGCTAATGCCCTCCATACCAGGCAACATTCTGGTAAATCTCTTCTGCACCCTCTCTAAAGCCTCCACATCCTTCTAGTAGTGTGGCGACCAGAATTGAACACTATATTCCAAGTGTGGCCTAACTAAGGTTCTATACAGCTGCAACATGACTTGCCAATTCTTATACTCAATGCCCCGGCCAATGAAGGCAAGCATGCCGTATGCCTTCTTGACTACCTTCTCCACCTGTGTTGCCCCTTTCAGTGACCTGTGGACCTGTACTCCTAGATCTCTTTGACTTTCAATACTCTTGAGGGTTCTACCATTCACTGTATATTCCCTACCTGCATTAGACCTTCCAAAATGCATTACCTCACATTTGTCCGGATTAAACTCCATCTGCCACCTCTCCGCCCAAGTCTCCAAACAATCTAAATCCTGCTGTATCCTCTGACAGTCCTCATCGCTATCCACAATTCCACCAACCTTTGTGTCGTCTGCAAACTTACTAATCAGACCAGTTACATTTTCCTCCAAATCATTTATATATACTACAAACAGCAAAGGTCCCAGCACTGATCCCTGTGGAACACCACTGGTCACAGCCCTCCAATTAGAAAAGCATCCTTCCATTGCTACTCTCTGCCTTCTATGACCTAGCCAGTTCTGTATCCACCTTGCCAGCTCACCCCTGATCCCGTGTGGCTTCACCTTTTGTACTAGTCTACCATGAGGGACCTTGTCAAAGGCCTTACTGAAGTCCATATAGACAACATCCACTGCCCTACCTGCATCAATCATCTTTGTGACCTCCTCCAAAAATTCTATCAAGTTAGTGAGACACAACTTCCCCTTCACAAAACCATGCTGCCTCTCACTAATACATCCATTTGCTTCCAAATGGGAGTAGATCCTCTCTCGAAGAATTCTCTCCAGTAATTTCCCTACCACTGAAGTAAGGCTCACCGGCCTGTAGTTCCCTGGATTATCCTTGCTACACTTCTGAAACAGAGGAACAACATTGGCTATTCTCCAGTCCTCCGGGACATCACCTGAAGACAGTGAGGATCCAAAGATTTCTGTCAAGGCCTCAGCAATTTCCTCTCCAGCCTCCTTCAGTATTCTGGGGTAGATCCCATCAGGCCCTGGGGACTTATCTACCTTGATATTTTTTAAGACACCCAACACCTCGTCTTTTTGAATCTCAATGTGACCCAGGCTATCTACACACCCTTCTCCAGACTCAACATCTACCAATTTCTTCTCTTTGGTGAATACTGATGCAAAGTATTCATTTAGTACCTCGCCCATTTCCTCTGGCTCCACACATAGATTCCCTTGCCTATCCTTCAGTGGGCCAAACCTTTCCCTGGCTACCCTCTTGCTTTTTATGTAAGTGTAGAAAGCCTTGGGATATTCCTTAACCCTATTTTCGAATGACTTTTCGTGACCCCGTCTAGCCCTCCTGACTCCTTGCTTAAGTTCCTTCCTACTTTCCTTATATTCCACACAGGCTTCGTCTGTTCCCAGCCTTTGAGCCCTGACAAATGCCTCCTTTTTCTTTTTGACGAGGCCTACAATATCTCTCGTTATCCAAGGTTCCCGAAAATTGCCGTATTTATCCTTCTTCCTCATAGGAACATGCCGGTCCTGAATTCCTTTCAACTGACACTTGAAAGCCTCCCACATGTCAGATGTTGATTTGCCCTCAAACATCCGCCCCCAATCTATGTTCCTCAGTTCCCGCCTAATATTGTTATAATTAGCCTTCCCCCAATTTAGCACATTCATCCTAGGACCACTCTTATCCTTGTCCACCAGCACTTTAAAACTTACTGAATAGTGGTCACTGTTCCCGAAATGCTCCCTACTGAAACATCTACCACCTGGCCGGGCTCATTCCCCAATACCAGGTCCAGTACCGCCCCTTCCCTAGTTGGACTGTCCACATATTATTTTAAGAAGCCCTCCTGGATGCTCCTTACAAACTCCGCCCCGTCTAAGCCCCTGGCACTAAGTGAGTCCCAGTCAATATTGGGGAAGTTGAAGTCTCCCATCACCATAACCCTGTTGTTTTTACTCTTTTCCAAAATCTGTCTACCTATCTGCTCCTCTATCTGCTGGCTGTTGGGAGGCCTGTAGTAAACCCCCCAAACATTGTGACTGCACCCTTCTTATTCCTGATCTCCACCCATATAGCCTCACTGCCCTCTGAGGTGTCCTCCCGCAGTACAGCTGTGATATTCTCCCTGACCAGTAGCGCACCTCCGCCACCCCTTTTACCCCTCTATCCCACCTGAAACATCTAAATCCTGGAACATTTAGCTGCCAATCCTGCCCTTCCCTCAACCAGGTCTCTGTAATGGCAACAACATCATAGTTCCAAGTACTAATCCAAGCTCTAAGTTCATCTGCCTTACCCGTAATACTTCTTGCATTAAAACATATGCACTTCAGGCCACCAGACCCGCTGTGTTCAGCAACTTCTCCCTGTCTTCTCTGCCTCAGAGCCCCACTGTCCCTATTCCCTAGTTCTCCCTCAATGCTCTCACCTTCTGACCTATTGCTCCTGTGCCCACCCCCCTGCCATACTAGTTTAAACCCTCCCGTGTGACACTAGCAAACCTCGCGGCCAGGATATTTATGCCTCTGCAGTTTAGATGCTACCCGTCCTTCTTATATAGGTCACACCTGCCCCGGAAGAGCTCCCAGTGGTCCAGATAACGGAAACCCTCCCTCCTACACCAGCTGTTTACACCATCCAATTGCTGCCCCAACCGAGCCATGCGGTCTGTGAGGAGCTCCAGTTGGGTGCACTTTCTGCAGATGAAGACAGTCCGGGATGCTGGAAGCCTCCCGGACCTGCCACATCTCACAGTCAGAGCACTGCCCCCTCTAACTGACATTGCGTCAATTAATTAAAATTAAAAGTTTAAAAATTAAAAAAAAGAATATTTTAAATTAAAAAAAAAGTTACTGTTAACTATCTGTTTCCTAGCACTAGATTTCTAATAAAAATGCGAAAGCTAAATATAGTACACTCCGATCTCTGGCTTAGATACCCCTCTAAATTATAATTAAGTAATTATGTTTTATTAGTTACCAATGCTTAAGTTTTTAATTTAGTGTAGATTCCCAACCAGCCACTCAGGTCACAGCTTTTCTGTGATGTCACTTCAGTTTCCCCCCAACACACACAATTTGAAAAAGGTATAAAAGTAAAAATGAGTAAAAATCACTTACTTACCTTCTTACCTTCTGAGTGTCTTAGATGCTCTCAGGTTCTCTCCCTGACAGAGACAGCTCCTCCTCCTCCGAACGGCTCCCGAAACTAGGCCGCGATTTTAAAAAATCTCCGCTCTGACTCGCAGCTACTGCGCTTTTTTAAATCTCCCGCGCTGTTTTCAGTATCCCGGCTCACTCACCTCTCGCGCTGTTTTCAATGTCCCGGCTCACTCAGCTCACGCGCTGTTTTCAATGTCCCGGCTCACTCAGCTCCCGCGCTGTTTTCAATGTCCCGGCTCACTCACCTCTCGCGCTGTTTTCCATGTCCCGGCTCACTCACCACTCGCGCTGTTTTCAATGTCCCGGCTCACTCACCTCTCGCGCTGTTTTCCATGTCCCGGCTCACTCACCTCTCGCGCTGTTTTCACTGTCCCGGCTCACTCACCTCCCGCGCTGTTTTCACTGTCCCGGCTCACTCACCTCTCCCGCTGTTTTCAATGTCTCGGCTCACTCACCTCTCGCGCTGTTTTCAATGTTCCGGCTCACTCACCTCTCGCGCTGTTTTCAATGTCCCGGCTCACTCAGCTCCCGCGCTGTTTTCAATTTCCTGGCTCACTCAGCTCCCGCGCTGTTTTCAATTTCCCGGCTCACTCAGCTCCCGCGCTGTTTTCAATTTCCCGGCTCACTCACCTCTCGCGCTGTTTTCAATGTCCCGGCTCACTCACCTCTCGTGCGGTTTTCAATGTCCCGGCTCACTCACCTCCCGCGCTGTTTTCACTGTCCCGGCTCACTCACCTCTCCCGCTGTTTTCAATGTCCCGGCTCACTCACTTCTCGCGCTGTTTTTAATGTCCCGGCTCACTCACCTCTCGCGCTGTTTTCAATGTCCCGGCTCACTCAGCTCCCGCGCTGTTTTCAATTTCCTGGCTCACTCAGCTCCCGCGCTGTTTTCAATTTCCCGGCTCACTCAGCTCCCGCGCTGTTTTCAATTTCCCGGCTCACTCACCTCTTGCGCTGTTTTCAATGTCCCGGCTCACTCACCTCTCGCGCGGTTTTCAATGTCCTGGCTCACTCAGCTCCCGCGCTGTTTTCAATGTCCCGGCTCACTCACCTCTCGCGCTGTTTTCAATGTCCCGGCTCACTCACCTCTCGCGCTGTTTTCAATGTCCCGGCTCACTCACCTCCCGCGCTGTTTTCAATGTCCTGGCTCACTCACCTCCCGTGCTGTTTTCAATGTCCCGGCTCACTCAGCTCCCGCGCTGTTTTCAATGTCCCGGCTCACTCACCTCTCGCGCTGTTTTCACTGTCCCGGCTCACTCAGCTCCCGCGCTGTTTTCACTGTCCCGGCTCACTCAGCTCCCGCGCTGTTTTCAATGTCCCGGCTCACTCACCTCCTGTGCTGTTTTCAATGTCCCGGCTCACTCATCTCTCGCACTGTTTTCACTGTCCCGGCTCACTTACCTCCCTCGCTGTTTTCAATGTCCTAATGACTCTGACTCCATCACCTCCACTGGCATTGCATTCCATGCACCCATCACCCTCTATGTCAAGAACCTCCCTCTGACAACTTCCCTATACCTTCCTCCAATCACCTTAAAATTAAACGCCATCTGCTATTTCTCCACCCAAGATTCCAGCCAGTTTTATCCTGCTGTATCCTTTGACAATCCACTTCACTATCCGCAACTCCAGCAATTTTTGTGCTGTTTGCGAACTTACTAATCAGACCAGCTGCATTTTCTTCCAAATCATTTTTTTACACCACGAACAACAAAAGCCCCAGAACTGATCCCTGTGGAACGCCGCTAATCACAGCCTTCCATTCAGAAAAGCACCCTTCTACTGCTACCCTCTGTCTCCTGTGCCCAAGCCAGTATTGTATCCAACCTGCCAGCTCTCCATTGATCCCATGTGACTTCACCTTTTGTACCAGTTCACCACTAAGGTACCTTGTAAAAGCCTTTACTGAAGTCCATGTATACAATATCTCCTGCCTTTCCCGCATCTATCATATTTGTCACTTCCTCGAAACATTTGATCAAATAAGTGAGGCACGACCTCCCCTTCACAAAATAATGCTGTCCATCACTAATAAGTCCATTTGTTTCCAAATGTGAGTAAATCCTATATCTAAGAATGTTTTCCAATAATTTCCCTACCACTGACGTAAGGCTCACCGGCTTATAATTTACTAGATTATCCCTGCTGCCCTTCTAAATAATGGAACAACATTGGCTACTCTCCAATCCTCTGGAACTTCTTCTGTAGCCAATGAGGATACAAAGATTACTGTCAAGGCCCCAGCAATTTCCTCCCTTGCTTCCCTCAGTATTCTGGGGTAGATCCATCAGGCCCTGGGGACATCTACTGTAATGCTTTTTAAGATGCCCAACACCTCCTCTTTATTCACATCAACATGACTCAGAATATCTACACACTCTACCCTATACTCTTCATCCACCAAGTACTTATTTTTGGGGAATACTGAGGCAGAGTATTCATTTAGTATCTCACCCATTTCCTTTGGTTCTATACATGGATTCCCTCCAATATCCTTGAATGGACCAACTCTTTCTCTGACTATCCTCTTGCACTTTACATGTGTATAAAATGGCTTAGGATTATGCTTAATCCTGCTTGCCAACAACATTTCATGATCCCTTTTAGCCTTCCTAACTCCTACCTTAAGTTCCTTCCTACTTGGTTTACATTCTTCAAGGGCTTCATCTGTCCTTAGCCTTTTAGACCTTATGAATGCTTCCTTTTTCATTTTGTCAAGATTTATAATATCCCTCGTTATCCAGGATTCCCGATACTTAGCACCCTTATCTTTCATCCTCACAGGTAAATGCTAACCCTGAATTCTAATCAACTGACATTTGAAAGCCTCCCTCAAACAGCCTCGCCCATTCAATACTCTCCAGATCCTGCCCAATGCTGTTGTACTTAGCCTCCCCCCAGTCTAACACCTTCACCTGAGGACCACTCTTGTCCTTTCTCATAAGCAGTTTAAAACGTACAGAATTATGATCACTGGTTCAGAAATGATCTCCTACTGAAACTTTGACCATCTGGCCGGGCTCATTTCCCAGCACCAGGTCTAATATGGCCCTTCCTGAGTTCTGCTAGTTACATATTGTTTCAAGAAACTCTCCTGGACACTCATTCCAAATTCTGTTCCATTCATGCCTCTAGCAGTAAGCGTGTCCCAGTCAATATGGGGAAAGTTATCTCAATCTGGCTGTTAGGAGGTCTGCAGTAAACCCCCAACATTGTGACAGCACCCTTCCTATTCCTGTGCTCTACCCATATTGCCTCGCTGCCTGAACCCTCCAATGTGTCCTCCCTCAGCACAGCTGTGATAATCTCCTAAACCAATAATGTAACCCCTGCACCCCTTTTGCATTCCCCTTTATCTTGCTTGAAGCATCTAAATCCTGGAATGTTTAGTTGCCAATCCTGTCCCTCTTTCAACCAAGTTTCTGGAATAGCAACAATATCGTAATTCCACACACTAATCCAAGCTATGTTGACCAACCACTCCTTGCCTGTTCTTCCTCTTTATCTTACTGGCCTTAGTCTGTAGTCTCCCTCGGTTATTTCTCCCACTGACCTACAGCTCTGGTTCCCATCCCCCTGTCATTCTAGGCAGTTAAATCTGTTTCTCTGCCTTCCACTTTTCTCCTGACTAGCTTTTGTTTCTGTCCCCTCTTTACTACCCTCTGACTTCCTGCATTGGTTCTCATCCCCGTGCCGCATTAGTTTAAACCCTCCCCAATAGCGCTAGCAAACAACCCCCAGAAGACATTGGTTCCAGTCCTGACCAGGTGTAGACCGTCCAATTTGTAATGGTCCCACCTCTCCCAGAACCGGTTCCAATGTCCCAAAAATCGGAATCCCTCCATTTCTCAAGCCACACATTCATCCTGTCTACCCTGTCAGCCCTACTCTGACTAGCACGTGGCACTGGTAGCAATCTCGAGATTCTACATTTGAAGTCCTACTTTTTAGTTTATCTCTTAACTCCCTAAATTCAGAATATAGGACCTCACCCTGTTTTTTACCAATATTGTTGGTGCCTATATGCACCAAAGCAGCTGACTGTTCACCCCCCCCCCCTTTAGAATGCCCTGCAGCCGGTCTGACACATCCAGGACCATTGCACCCAGGAGGCAACATACCTTCCTGGAGTCTCGCTTGTGTCCGCAGAAACGCTGTCTACTTCCCTTACAATCGGGAACATAAAGACTGACACTAAGAGTTTCTATAGATTTGTGAAGAGAAAGAGATTGGTAAAGACAAATGTAGGCCCCCTACAGACAGAAACAGGGGAATGCATAATAAGGGACAAAGAAATGGCTGAGCAATTGAATACATACTTTGGTTCTGTCTCCACAAAAGAGGACACAAATCAGATGCAAGAAATGTTGGAGAATGAAAGGTTTAGTGAGAGGGAAGAACGGAGGGAGATAAATATTCATAGAGAAATGGTGCTGGGAAAATTGATGGGATTCAAGGGGGATAAATTTCCAGGGCCTGATAATCTGCATCCCAGAGTGTTTAAGGAGGTGGCTCTGGAAATTGTGGATGCATTGGTGGTCATCTTCCGGGATTCTATAGATTCTGGAACGGTCCCTGCAGATTGGAGGGTAGATAATGTCATTCCAATATTCAAAAAGGGTGGTAGAGAGAAAAAAGGGAATTATAGACCAGTAAGCCTAACATCGGTAGTGGGAAAAATTCTTGAATCCATTATCAAGGACTTTATAGCGGAACATTTAGAAAGCAGTGGCAGGATCAGTCAGAGTCAGCATGGATTTATGAAGTGGAAATCATGCTTGACAAATCTGTTGGAATTCTTTGATGATGTAACCAGTACAGTTGACAAGGGGGAGCCAGTTGATGTGGTATATTTGGACTTTCAGAAGGCGGTTGACAAAGTCCCGCATAAGAGATTATTGTGCAAGATTAAAGCGCATGGGATTGGGGGAAGTGTATTGAGGTGGATAGAAAACTGGTTGGCAGAGAGGAACTAAAGTGTAGGAATTAATGGGTCCTTTTCAAATTGGCAGGCAGTAACTAGTGGGGTACCACAGGGATCGGTGCTGGGACCCCAGCTATTCATAATCTATATTAATTATTTGCTTGAGGGAACAAAATGTATCATCTCAAAGTTTGCAGATGATACCAAGTTGGGTGGGAGGGTGAACTGTGATGAGGATGCAGGGATCCTACAGCAAGATCTGTACAGGTCGGGCGAGTGGGAAAATCAATGGAAAATGCAGTATAATTTGGATAGCATGAAGGTATTCACTTTGGAAGCAAAAACAGGAAGGCAGATTACTACTTGAATGGTTGTAAATTGGGAGAGGGGAGTGTGCAGCGGGACCTGGGTGTCCTTGTGCACCAGTCACTGAAGGTATGTATGCAGGTGCAGCAGGTGGTAAAGAAGGCTAATGGTGTGTTGGCCTTCATTGCGAGAGGTTTTGAGTACAGAAGCAGGGATGTGCTGCTGCAATTATACAGGGCCACACCTAGAATATTGTGTGCAGTTTTGGTCTCCTTTTCTGAAGAAGGATGTGCTTGCTGTCGGGCGAGTACAGCGAAGGTTTACCAGACTGATTCCAGGGATGGCGGGACTGTCATATGAGGAGAGATTGACTAGGTTAGGATTGTTTTCGCTGGAGTTCAGAAGAATGACGGGGGATCTCATAGAGACTGATACAATTCTAAATGGACTAGATGCAGGGAAGATGTTCCCAATGGTGGTTGTGTCCAGAACCAGGGGTCACAGTCTGAGGATTCAGGGTAAACCATTTTGGACAGAGATGAGGAAATATTTATTCACCTAAAGAGTGGTGAGCCTGTGGAAGTAGTTGATGCTAAAACATTGAATATGTTCAAGAGGCAGCGAGATATAGCACTTGGGGCAAATGGAATCAAAGGCTTTGGGGAGAAAGCAGGATCAGCCTATTGAGTTGGATGATCAGCCATGATCGTGATGAATGGTGGAGCAGGCTCGAAGGGCCAAAAGGCCTCCTCCTGCTCTTATCTCCAATGTATCTATGAATCCCCTATCTCTATAGCTCTACCATTCTTTTTCCTGCCCTCCTGCGCTGCAGCGCCAGCCACGGTGCCATGAACCTGGCTACAGTTGCCTTCCCATGGCGAGCCATCTCCCCCAACAGTATACAAAGTGGTATATCTGTTTTGGAGGGAGATGACCGCAGGAGACCCCTGCACTGCCTTCCTACTCTTCCTCTGTCTGGTGATAACCCATTTGCTATCTCCCTCAGTACGCTTTATCTGTGGTGTGACCAATCATTTAATGTGCTGTTCACGACTTCCTCAGCATCGTGGATGCTCCAAAGTGAGTCGATCCGCAGCTCCAGAGCCGTCAAGCGGTCTAACAGGAGTTGCACCTGGATACACTTGTTGCACGTGAAGGTGCCAGAGACAGTGGGCACGTCCCTGAACTCTCATATCGCACAAGAGGAGCATGACACGGGTCTGGAATCTCCTGCCATGTCTAAACCCTTAAGTTAACTGACAAAACAACTACAATGCCAAGAGAAAAAGATAAAAATGAAAGGAAAAACTACTTACCAGTCATGAGCCAATCACTTACCTGTTGGCTTGCTACCCTCCAGTAAGTGTGAGAAGAAAAAAAATCACAAAACAAAACTCTTACCTTACAAAATGTAGGTCAGAATCTACTCCGGTGAGCCTAGGAATGAACGGGTTCAGGGCACGATTCACCTGATTTCTAGAGAACCACTCACCTTCTCTGACTGGAGTCCGGATTTCTCCTGTTCAGCTCTGCTCTCAATATGAAGGGCTTACCTGTTAGTCACCAATTAGCGATCTCCCTTGTAGTCACCTGCAGCAGGGCATGGACACTCACTAGAAATTTGAGTGTGACAAATCAAGGGATAAAAAGCACCTCCTCCGACGCAGCCTCAAATTCCTACCTAGCTTCAAATTCCCAGCTCCCAAACTCACTCTTTGATGTGTCTGCATCTGGCTGTGTCTTCTGTGCTGTGCTGGAAAAGCTTGGTAGGGGTGTGGCAAATTCTGGAGCACAAGTCTTCAGTCCTATTGCAGGTGGTAATGTCCTCTTTTGACTACTGCAAGCTTTGGTTAAATAGTTCTGACTAGCTTTAGTTAGTGCAGGTCAGATATCTTTACGTAAGGTGGGCTTGAATTAAATGATGCAGGGTAGCATTAAATAGCAAATGCTCAGTTTAAGTAGTGTTGAAATAGGGCAAGATTACTTAAATTGGGTAGGCCAACTTTAAATGGGGTATGCTAGCTTTCAATAGTACAGGTCAGATTTAAACTGTAAGGCCAGCTTTAAATTGTACTGGCCAACTTTAATCTGCATAGGCCAGATTTAAACGATATATCATATTTAAACAGTCCAGCTTTAAGAGAACTGGGTAGACAGTTTTACATTCTGTGGTACAGTTTTAAGTGGTGCTTACCCATGTCCTCCAGTTCCATCAATCTAAACTTTAGCTAGCAGTCTATTAATCTGTGAGGGTCTTTATCCAATTGGTGGATAATTCTCTGGTTTCCCTCTGTAACTCATCTCCAATCTATCAAATCTCCATTTAGAAGATCCCCCTCCATGAGAGCCAAATTAATCAGGCTATTACCTATTAAACCAATATCAATCAGAGAGACCATGATCATTGTTTTAGAAATTAAGAATTGAAATGTTCTGTGATATCTAGACTGTGATCCCGGCGAGTTTGATTTACCCACTTTCAGGGTCCATGGATCCTGTTCAATCTTATTGGCTACTAAATTGACATTCACACACAAAACCATTTAAAAATAAATTTATTGACTTAAATAAAGACCATCAAATAAATGTGAAATAAAGTTATAATCTTTTACAATCTGTATTAATAAATATTATTCTTCCTCCTCTGCCTTTCTGTCCAGTGAGGAAGAATCGACGGCCACTTCTTCATAATCCTTCTCGAGTGACGCCATGTCCTCACGTGCATCCTGGAACTCTCCTTCCTCCAGCCCCTCCCCCACATACCAGTGGACAAAGGCCCGCTTGGCGTACATCTTATCGAATTTGAGGTTCAGTCGGGTCCAAGCCAAGGCAATGGCGGTGGTGTTGCTCAGCATACAGAGGGCCCGTTGTACCTTTGCCAGGTCACCCCCTGGCACCACTGTTGGAGGCTGGTAGTTGATGCCAACCTACAGAGGGAAAGGAAAAGATGTTAGAACTTCAAAATCAGATCTGTTGGTTGCCATGGAATTGCATAAACATTAAATTTAGGAACTGTATTGCGCCTGTAAATGTACCAGAAGCCAGCTCTGGTTGTTGGTTGGACTTTCAATCTAGGTGTCAAGCTTAGTTTCTGATGGAAGATTTTGTGAGGCTGCATTCAGGAGATAATTAAATTCTTTATCACATCTTTTCCAATGTGGCTTTGATTCTCATTCTTCTTATTTTAAGGGAACATTCTCGTGGTACATTCCCAGCTACAATCGAAGATTGAAACTGAGAGACTTCAACTGAAAGCCTCAGTGGGAGCTCCTGTTTGAACCAGAATTAGGGAACATTTGTTACTTTCTGTTCCAGAATGAAAATTCAGCTTTTGGCCCGGATGGAAAAGATGTCCTGTGTGCACGTGAGGCGAGATTGGAACAATCCAATGTTTCACAAAAGCCGCATGTGTTGATTACAAAGACCACACTCACCTTGAATCCAGTCGGGCACCAGTCAACAAACGAGATTGAGCGTTTGGTCTTGATGGTGGCGATGGCGGCGTTGACATCCTTTGGCACCACGTCTCCTCGGTACAGCATGCAGCACGCCATGTACTTGCCCTGGCGGGGGTCACACTTCACCATCTGGTTGGCTGGTTCAAAGCAAGAGTTGGTGATCTCCGACACCGAGAGTTGCTCGTGGTAAGCTTTCTCAGCTGATATAAGGGGCGCGTAGGTTAACAATGGAAAGTGAATGCGGGGATAGGGGACCAGGTTGGTTTGAAACTCAGTCAGGTCCACATTGAGGGCACCGTCAAACCGGAGTGAGGCCGTGATGGATGACACTATCTGTGCCATGAGACGGTTGAGGTTTGTGTAAGTTGGTCTCTCGATGTCAAGGTTACGTCGGCAGACATCATAAATGGCCTCATTGTCCACCATGAAGGCGCAGTCAGAGTGCTCGAGGGTGCAGTGGGTGACGAGCACAGCATTATATGGCTCGACCACCGCAGTGGCAATCTGGGGAGCAGGGTAAATGGAAAACTCCAGTTTGGATTTCTTGCCGTAGTCAACGGAGAGTCTCTCCATCAGGAGGGAAGTAAAACCCGAGCCCGTGCCACCCCCAAAACTGTGGAAGATGAGGAAACCCTGGAGTCCGGTGCATTGATCAGCCTGTGGGTAAACAAAGGAGAAAAGATTAAAATGGAGCAAGGAATTACAACCAGTATCAAAGAACAGTCATCAACCGTTGGCAAAGGGCAAGCAAGAGGTGGTGAGATGGATGATTGGAATCTGACGGGAGAGAATATTTACTGTGAGGGGGAGGGAGAGTCAATCTCAGGGTGGAAAAGCAGTGATGTTGAGAGTAAGGTTTAGCCTTGGGTGCCATGTCCCAGCTGCCTATTGTGATCAGGGGAATATTGGAGTGAAATCAACATGAGATAGAGGAGAGACTGAGTGGGATTTGTACACATGGACATGAATAAGATTTCATTTACACCAAGGCATTGGGACAGCATGATGGTGAAATGTGAGAGTGGTAAATGATGATATGGGTATTCTGTGCAGCTGGGAGTTGCCAATGTCCCTGTTACACAACGTACCACTTTCCGTATGCGATCCAAGACCAGATCCACAATTTCCTTTCCGATGGAGCAGTGGCCCCGTGCATAGTTATTCGCCGCATCCTCCTTGCCTGTGATGAGCTGCTCTGGGTGAAAGAGCTGGCGGTAGGTGCCGGTGCGGACCTCATCTGTGGACAGGGAACAGAAATGAAGAAACAGGGACACAGACCTTTCCAGCACATTTGATGCCTACAGACTGTATTTCACTGAGTTTTGAAACAAAACTGGCTGACTGAAGGACCAAAAAACTATCACCTTACCAATCACGGTGGGCTCCAGATCTACAAACACAGCTCGTGGGATGTGTTTCCCCGCTCCTGTCTCACTGAAGAAGGTGTTGAAGGAGTCGTCACCACCTCCGATGGTCTTGTCACTGGGCATCTGCCCATCGGGCTGGATTCCATGCTCCAGACAATACAACTCCCAGCAAGCATTACCAAGCTGCACTCCCGCCTGGCCAAGGTGGATTGAAAGACACTCACGCTAAAGAGAGGAGAAAAAAGATGCAAATATTTTTTCAGCACAATGCTTTATAAAGTCAATATAGCTGGAAGTAGAGAGGTGTGTGCGAGGTGAGATGGTGGCGTACTTTATTGTCACTGGACTAGTAATCCAGAGACCCAGCATAATAATCTGGGGACCTGGGTTCGAATGCCACCATGGCAGGTGATGGAATTTCAACTCAAAACAATAACTGTAATTAAAAGCCCAATGATGACCATGAAAGCATTGTCGATTGTCGTAAAAACCCATCTGGTTCACTAATGTCTTTCAGGGAAGGAAATCTGCCATTCTTACCTGGTCGGGCCTACATTTGACTCCAGACCCACAGCAATATGGTTGCCTCTTAATGCCCTCTTAAATGGCCCAGAAAGTTACAAAAAGACCAAAAAGGAATGAAACTGGATGGGCCACCTGGCATTGAACCAGGCCCCAAAAATGACAACAGCAAACCCAGACCCTGCCTAGCATACACCTCAAGCACTGCAGCAGTTCAAGAAGGCAACTCACCACCTTCTGAAAGGCCACTAGAGTAGGGCAATAAATGCTGGTGATGCCCACATTCTGGAAATGGATAAAATAGAATAAAATGTTAAAAAGAACACAGTACGGATTCCCTGCATTGCAGCGGTCCCTGATTAGCCCCTCCACTTTCTGCAGGGTTTTATTCCTCCCTCAATTAAAGCCTTGTTTCATTGTCGATCACTCCATAACTTCCGCAGATTGTCCTCGTCTCTCCTCTGTGGAAAGAGTCTTCCCCTGTGGATTTATTTTCCTCTTGCATGTCCATTTACTGTGGAGCCTTGTTTTCTCTATGGATGAATGTCTTCCTCCATATTCCCGCTGCCACATTTGGATGTCCGTCATGATGTTGTTTCCTTGTCTTGCGGGTTACCTCTCTCCGACTCAGTTAAGATTTCTATTTACCTCCCATTGCTACTCCTCCTGTGCATTTCCCCTTTCTCCCAGCTGATTTCCCTTTTCAAATGAATTCCCATTCCACTGACGTATCCACCATCTCAGTAACTTCTCACTCTCATATTGTGCATCTTGCCTTTCGTGTGGATTCCTTTGAACAAAGAACAAAGAACAATACAGCACAGGAACAGGCCTTCGGCCCTCCAAGCTGTACAGTAATAATACCAACCTTGGCCAAAATCCTCAGCACTTCCTTGTGCCGCATCCCTCTAT
Organism: Scyliorhinus torazame; assembly: GCF_047496885.1. Lineage (NCBI taxonomy): Eukaryota > Metazoa > Chordata > Chondrichthyes > Carcharhiniformes > Scyliorhinidae > Scyliorhinus > Scyliorhinus torazame. The sequence goes on along the minus strand of NC_092728.1, from coordinate 31,951,492 downwards.
ACCCATCCTATCCATGTATTTATCAAGATGCCTTTTAACATCGTTAATGTATCTGCTTCCACAACCTCCCCTGGCAACGTGTTCCAGGCACTCACCACATTCTACGTAAAAAAAACCTGCCTCACACATCTCCTCTAAACTTTGCCCCAGGAACCTTAAACTTATGCACCCTGGTTACTGATCCCTCCACCCTGGGAAAGAGTGCTTGCCCACTCTATCCATACCCCTCAAAATCTTGCAGACCTCTATCAGGTCACCCCTCAACCTCCATCTTTCTAATGAAAACAGTCTGAATCTATTCAGCCTCTCCACATAGCTAACACTCTCCAGACCAGGCAACATCCTTGTAAACCTCCTCTGGACCCCCTCCACAGCTTCCACATCCTACTGGTAGTGTGGCAAATTGTGCACAATAAAGCTCCATGAGCTTCTGCTGCAGTCACTCACCATGATCTCCTCCTGCTCCTGAGAATGTGCCGTGTGTTTACGTTGCCGCTATTTATACCGCGCTCCTTGGAGCATTTTAATCAACCGAACCGTGCTCTGATTGGTCCTTGAGAACAAAACATAACAGTTGCTCAGGGAAACCATAATAAAGAAAACTGTATGATGCTCAGCGCTGATTGGTTCTTTGCGCAAATGACGGAACAAACGGTTTGCGACATTCTGTTATTGGAGAAGTTCCCGGCAACAAGGCCATCTTTGCTGAACAAATATCCTTCAATCAAACTGCAATTAATAAAGATCCATTGATCAGAGCCACACAAATCAAATCCACATCCATCACGCCCCAGTCAACCCCACTGATCGATCACAATCCCCACAATTACATTCCTGCATTCAGACACTCCTCACTCCCTTACCCTCAAAATGACAGCCATCAACAATGCTCCATTTCTCAATCACCCACAAAACAGATTCACAACTAACTGACCGACAGCGAAGAAGCACCATAAGACCATAAGACCATAAGACATAGGAGCGGAAGTAAGGCCATTCGGCCCATCGAGTCCACTCCACCATTCAATCATGGCTTATTTCAACTCCATTTACCCGCTCTCTCTCCATAGCCCTTAATTCCTCGAGAAATCAAGAATTTATCAACTTCTGTCTTAAAGACACTCAACGTTCCGGCCTCCACCGCCCTCTGTGGCAATGAATTCCACAGACCCACCACTCTCTGGCTGAAGAAATTTCTCCTCATCTCTGTTCTAAAGTGACTCCCTTTTATTCGAAGGCTGTGCCCCCGGGTCCTAGTCTCCCCTGCTAATGGAAACAACTTCCCTACATCCACCCTATCTAAGCCATTCATTATCTTGTAAGTTTCTATTAGATCTCCCCTCAACCTCCTAAACTCCAATGAATATAGTCCCAGGATCCTCAGACATTCATCATATGTTAGGCCTACCATTCCTGGGATCATCCATGTGAATCTCCGCTGGACCCGCTCCAGTGCCAGTATGTCCTTCCTAAGGTGTGGGGCCCAAAATTGCTCACAGTATTCTAAATGGGGCCTAACTAATGCTTTATAAAGCTTCAGAAGTACATCCCTGCTTTTATATTCCAAGCCTCTTGAGATGAATGACAACATTGCATTTGCTTTCTTAATTACGGACTCAACCTGAAAGTTTACCTTTAGAGAATCCTGGACGAGGACCCCCAAGTCCCTTTGCACTTCAGCATTATGAATTTTGTCACCGTTTAGAAAATAGTCCATGCCTCTATTCTTTTTTCCAAAGTGCAAGACCTCGCACTTGCCCACGTTGAATTTCATCAGCCATTTCGTGGACCACTCTCCTAAACTGTCTAAATCTTTCTGCAGCCTCCCCACCTCTTCCATACTACCTGCCCCTCCACCTATCTTTGTATCATCGGCAAACTTAGCCAGAATGCCCCCAGTCCCGTCATCTAGATCGTTAATATATAAAGAGAACAGCTGTGGCTCCAAAACTGAACCCTGCGGGACACCACTCGTCACCGGTTGCGATTCCGAAAAAGAACCTTTTATCCCAACTCTCTGTCTTCTGCCTGACAGCCAATCATCAATCCATGTTAGTACCTTGCCTCGAATACCATGGGCCCTTATTTTACTCAGCAGTCTCCCGTGAGGCACCTTATCAAAGGCCTTTTGGAAGTCAAGATAGATAACATCCATTGGCTCTCCTTGGTCTCACCTATTTGTTATCTCTTCAAAGAACTCTAACAGGTTTGTCAGGCATGACCTCCCTTAGTAAATCCATGCTGACTTGTCCTAATCCGACCCTGCACTTCCAAGAATTTAGAAATCTCATGCTTAACGATGGACTTTAGAATCTTGCCGACAACCGAGGTTAGGCTAATTGGTCTATAATTTTCCATCTTTTTCCTTGTTCCCTTCTTGAACAGCGGGGTTAGAACAGCGATTTTCCAATCCTCTGGGACTTTCCCTGACTCCAGTGACTTTTGAAAGATCATAACTAACGCCTCCACTATTTCTTCAGCTATCTCCTTCAGAACTCTAGGATGTAGCCCATCTGGGCCTGGAGATTTATCAATTTTTAGACCTCTTAGTTTCTCTAGCACTTTCTCCTTTGTGATGGCTACCATATTTAACTCTGCCCCCTGACTCTCCGGAATTGTTGGGATATTACTCATGTCTTCTACTGTGAAGACTGACGCAAAGTACTTATTCAGTTCCTCAGCTATTTCCATGTCTCCCATCACAAAATTACCAGCGTCATTTTGGAGCGGCCCAATGTCAACTTTTGCCTCCCGTTTGTTTTTAATGTATTTAAAGAAACTTTTACTATCATTCCTAATGTTACTGGCTAGCCTATCTTCATATTTGATCCTCTCTTTCCTTATTTCTCTCTTTGTTATCCTCTGTTTGTTTTTGTAGCCTTCCCAATCTTCTGACTTCCCACTACTCTTTGCCACATTATAGGCTTTCTCTTTTGCTTTGATGCATTCCCTAACTTCCTTTGTCAGCCATGGCTTCCTAATCCCCCCTCTGATAACCTTTCTTTTCTTTGGGATGAACCTCTGTACTGTGTCCTCAATTACTCCCAGAAACTCCTGCCATCGCTGTTCTACTGTCTTTCCCACTCGGCTCTGCTCCCAGTCGACTTTCATCAGTTCCTCCCTCATGCCCCTGTAGTTACCTTTATTTAACTGTAACACCTTTACATCTGATTCTACCTTCTTTCTTTCAAATTGGAGATTGAATTCGACCATATTATGATCACTGCCTCCTAAGTGCTCCCTTACTTTAAGATCTTTAATCAAGTCTGGCTCATTACATAACACTAAGTCCAGAATGGCCTGTTCCCTCGTGGGCTCCATCACAAGCTGTTCCAAAAAGCCCTCCTGTAAACATTCAATGAATTCCCTTTCCTTGGGTCCACTGGCAGCATTATTTACCCAGTCCACCTGCATATTGAAGTCCCCCATGATTACTGTGACCTTGCCTTTCTGACATGCACTTTCTATTTTGTGGTGCATTTTGTGCCCCCGGTCCTGACCACTGTTAGGCGGCCTGGACAGAACTCCCATTCTGGGTTTTTTGCCTTGGTGGTTCCTCAACTCTACCCACACAGACGGCACATCATCTGACCCTATGTCGTTTAGTGCTATTTATTTAATTTCATTCCTAATTAACAAGGCAACCCCGCCCCCTCTGCCCACCTCTCTGTCTTTTCGATAGGTTGTGAATCCCTGGATGTTTAAATGCCTGCCCTGAACCCCCTGAAACCATGTCTCTGTGATGCCTACCACATCATACCTGCCAGTCACAATCTGGGCCACAAGCTCATCTACCTTGTTCCGTACACTGCGCGCATTTAAATACAGCACCTTTAATTCTCTATTGACCGTCCCTTTTTGTTTTCTTAGTGTGGTGGACCTTGGTTTACTGAGCCTTTCCATACACTGTGTCATATTTTGTGGGATGGGGACTATCGTAACTTCTCCTGAGTTTTGTCTTTTCGTGCTTTTTTGTATTCCTAAGCAGCTACGCTTCCCACTGATTGGTTCCCTGACTTTCCCTTCCCTTCCCCCCCAATCTTTAGTTTAAAGTCCTATTGACCACTCTATTTACTCTTTTCGCCAGAACACTGGTCCCAGCTCGGTTCAGGTGGAGACCATCCCAACGGTATAGGTCCCCCCTGTCCCAAAACTGATGCCAGTGTCCCATGAAAAGGAACCCCTCTTTCCCACACCACTCTTTCAGCCACGTGTTAACTTCCCTTATTCTTGCCTCCCAATGCCAATTTGCACGTGGCTCGGGCAGCAATCCGGAGATTATGACCCTTGAGGACCTGTTTTTTAATTTGAATCCTAGCTCTTTATAATCTCTAAACAGGTCCTCTTTCCTAGACTTGCCTATGTTGTTGGTACCGACATGGACCACAACAACTGGATCCTCCCCCTCCCTCTCCAGTATCCTTTCAAGCCAGTCAGAGATGTCCCGTACCCTAACACCGGGCAGGCAACATACCATGCGGGACTCTTTATCCTGCTCACAAAGGATACTATCTATCCCCCTGATAATAGAATCCCCTACAACTACAACTTGCCTATTTACTCCCTCCCCTTAAATGGCCTGCTGAACCATGGTGCCTTGGTCAGCTGACTCATCCTTCCTGCAGCCCTGTTCGCCATCCACACAGGGAGCAAGTGCCTCATACCTGTTGGACAGGGTCAAGGGCTGAGGCTCCTGAGTTCCTGACTGCTGGTTCCCTTTACCTGCCTGACTTGCAGTCTCACCATCATTTAAAACGCTGTCAATTATACACTCTCAGTTTCCCATGAAATCAGAGACCATCTATCCGAGGTGCTGGCTGGATTATATGTTACAGCGGATCTTTGCGTAGGAGTTACCACACCTAAACTGGCCATTGGTCCCAACAACTTCATTTCCATGCTCATTCTCCTTTTGAGCATCCTGGCATCAATCAGTAACATGAATCATACCCCATCAATCAGAGTCCCATCAATCACTCCCCATCAATCAGAGTCCCATCAATCAGTGTCCCATCAATCACACCCCATCAATCAGAGACACATCAATCACACTCCATTAATCAGAGTCCCATCAATCACACCCCATCAATCACACCCCGTCAATCAGAGTCACATCAATCACACCCCAACAATCAGAGTCACATCAATCACACCCCATCAATCAGAGTCACATCAATCACACCCAATCAATCGTATTCATATCAATCACACCCAATCAATCGTATTCACATCAATCACATCCCATCAATCAGAGTCACATCAATCAGAGTCACATCAATCACACCCCATCAATCAGAATCACATCAATCACACCCCATCAATCAGAATAACATCAATCACACCCCATCAATAACTCCCCATCAATCACACCCCATCAATCAGAGTCCCATCAATCCGAGTCTCAACAATCGCACCCCATCAATCAGAGTCACATCAATCACACCCTATCAATCAGAGTCACACCCATCACACCCCATCAATCAGAATAACATCAATCACACCCCATCAATCAGAGTCACATTAATCAGAGTCACATCAATCACACCCCATCAATAAGTCACATCAATCGCACCCCATCAATCACACCCCATCAATCAGAGTCACATCAATCAGAGTCACATCAATCACACCCCATCAATCAGAATCACATCAATCACACCCCATCAATCAGAGTCACATCAATCACACCCCATCAATCAGAGTCACATCAATCAGGGTCACATCAATCACACCCCATCAATCAGAGTCACATCAATCACACCCCATCAATGAGAATCACATCAATCACACCCCATCAAACAGAGTCACATGAATCAGAGTCACACCAATCACAGCCCATCAATCAGAATCACATCAATCAGACCCCATCAATCAGAATAACATCAATCACACCCCATCAATAACAATAAGGCGCAGCACGGTAGCATTGTGGATAGCACAAAAGCTTCACAGCTCCAGGGTCCCAGGTTCGATTCCGGCTTGGGTCACTGTCTGTGCGGAGTCTGCACATCCTCCCCGTGTGTGCGTGGGTTTCCTCCGGGTGCTCCGGTTTCCTCCCATAGTCCAAAGATGTGCCGGTTAGGTGGATTGGCTATGCTAAATTTCCCATAGTGTCCAAAATTGCCCTTAGTGTTGGGTGGGGTTACTGGGTTATGGGGATAGGGTGGAGGTGTTGACCTTGGGTAGGGTGCTCTTTCCAAGAGCCGGTGCAGACTCGATGGGCCGAATGGCCTCCTTCTGCACTGTAAATTCTATGATTCTATGAATCACACACCATCAATCAGAGTCAGGTCAATCACTCCGGGCAGCACGGTAGCATTGTGGATAGCACAATTGCTTCACAGCTCCAGGGTCCCTGATTTGATTCCGCCTTGCGTCACTGTCTGTGCGGAGTCTGCACATCCTCCCCATGTGTGCGTGGGTTTCCTCCAGGTGCTCCGGTTTCCTCCAACAGTCCAAAGATGAGCAGGTTAGGTGGATTGGCCATGATAAATTGCCCTTAGTGTCCAAAATTGCCCTTAGTCTTGGGTGGGGTTACTGGGTTATGGGGATAGGGTGGAGGTGTTGACCTTGGGTAGGGTGCTCCTTCCAAGAGCCGGTTCAGACTCGATGGGTCGAATGGACTCCTTCTGTATTGTAAATTCCATGACATCCCATCAATCAGAGTCACATCAATCACACACCATCAATCACACACCATCAATCACACACCATCAATCACACCCCATCAATCAGAGTCACATCAATCACACCCCATAAATCACACCCCATCAATCAGAGTCACATCAATCACACCCCATCAAAACACTCACCATCAATCACACCCCATCAATCAGAGACCCTTCATTCCGAGTCTCAACAATCACACCCCATCAATCAGAGTCACATCAATCACACCCCATCAATCAGAGTCACATTAATCACACTCCATCAATCAGAATAACATCAATCACACCCCATCAATCAGAGTCCCATCAATCACACCCCATCAATCAGAGTCACATCAATCACACAACATCAATCAGAGTCAAATCAATCACACAACATCAATCAGAGTCACATTAATCACACCCCATCAATCAGAATCACATCAATCACACCCCATCAATCAGAGTCACATGAATCACACCCCATCAATCAGAGTCACATCAACCAGAGTTCCATGAATCCGAGTCTCAACTGACAAACAAGAATTTCTTTACCCGTCAGTCTGGCCTCAATAAAAGTCGAGATGGATTTGCAGGTACAGCATTAGTTATTTTATTTGACTTGCAAGCCTGATTCATTTCACAGAGGCAAAGGACTCAGGACTAGTCTCCTAGACCCTTGGAAAACAAATGAAGAAGGAGACAAAGGGATTTCTGCAAATACATTCAAATGGCATCAAGTTTCACATACACGATTCCCATAGGTCATCCTATAACCCTCCTGACCTGGCCATACATCCTGATTGGCTCACTTCTCATCCCTTCCTCTGGCCCCCTATTACCCAGCATCCTTTTCTCCTCCTTTGCTGGACACACCTCCTCCTTGCATTGCCATGCTGTCTGAAATCCTATGTCTGTGAACTCACCAGGATGAGACTGGCCTATCTCTACATTACAGTAACTAATATCTCTAAAGTAACTATTTTATATCACATTCGTCACAACCATCACATCCCTTCAATCAAAGTCACATCAATTACACCCCATCAACAGAATAACATCAATCACACCTCATCAATCAGAGTCACATCAATCAGAGTCACATCAATCACACCCCATCAATCACACCCCATCAATCAGAGACACATCAATCATACCCCATCAATCAGAGTCACATCAATCACACCCCATCAATCAGAGTCACATCAATCACGTGACATCAATCAGAGTCATATCAATCACACCCCATCCATCAGAGTCAGATCAATCAATCCACATCAATCAGAGTCACATCAATCACTCCCATCAATCACACCCCATCAACCAGAGTCCCATAAATCCGAGTCTCAACAATCACACCCCATCAATCAAAGTCACATCAATTACACCCCATCAATCAGACTAACATCAATCACACCCCATCAATAAGAGCCACATCAATCACACCCCATCAATCACACCCCATCAATCAGTCACATCAATCACACCCGATCAATCACACACCATCAATCACACCGAATCAATAACTCCCCATCAATCACACCCCATCAACCAGAGTCCCATCAATCCGAGTCTCAACAATCAGACCCCATCAATAAGAGTCACATCAATCACACTCCGTCAATCAGAATCACATCAATCACACCCCATCAATCAGAGCCACATCAATCACACACCAACAATCACACCCCATCAATCACACCCCATTAATCACACCCCATCAATCACACCCCATCAATCAGAGTCACATCTATCACACCCCATCAATCAGAGTTACATCAATCACACCCCATCAAGCAGAGTTACATCAATCACACCCCATCAATCACACCCCATCAATCACACCCCATCAAGCACATCCCATCAATCAGAGTCCCATCAATCACACCCCATCAATCACATCCCATCAATCAGAGTCACATCAATCACGCCCCATCAATCACACCCTATCAATCAGAGTCACATTAATCACACCTCATCAATCAGAGTCACATCAATCAGAGTCACATCAATTACACCCCATCAATCACACCCCATCGATCAGAGTCATATCAATCACTCCCCATCAATCAGAGTTACATTAATCACACCACATCAATCACATCCCATCAATCAGAGTCACATCAATCACAACCATCAATCACACCCTATCGATCAAAGTCAATTCAATCACACCCTATCAATCAGAGTCACATCAATCGCACCCCATCAATCAGAGTCACATCAATCAGAGTCACATCAATTACACCCCATCAATCACACCCCATCAATCAGAGTAATATCAATCACACCCCATCAATCAGAGTTACATTAATCACACCCCATCAATCACATCCCATCAATCAGAGTCACATCAATCAGAGTCACATCAATCACACCCCATCAATCAGAATCACATCAATCACACCCCATCAATCAGAATAACATCAATCACACCCCATCAATAACTCCCCATCAATCACACCCCATCAATCAGAGTCCCATCAATCCGAGTCTCAACAATCACACCCCATCAATCAGAGTCACATCAATCACACCCTATCAATCAGAGTCACACCCATCACACCCCATCAATCAGAATAACATCAATCACACCCCATCAATCAGAGTCACATTAATCAGAGTCACATCAATTACGCCCCATCAATAAGTCACATCAATCGCACCCCATCAATCACACCCCATCAATCACACCCCATCAATCAGAATCACATCAATCACACCCCATCAATCAGAGTCACATCAATCACACACCATCAATCAGAGTCACATCAATCAGAGTCACATCAATCACACCCCATCAATCAGAGTCACATCAATCACACCCCATCAATGAGAATCACATCAATCACACCCCATCAATCAGAGTCACATGAATCAGAGTCACATCAATCACACCCCATCAACCAGAGTCCCATCAATCCGAGTCTCAACAATCAGACCCCATCAATAAGAGTCACATCAACCACACCCCGTCAATCAGAATCACATCAATCACACCCCATCAATCACACCCCATCAATCACACCCCATTAATCACACCCCATCAATCACACCCCATCAATCAGAGTCACATCTATCACACCCCATCAATCAGAGTTACATCAATCACACCCCATCAAGCAGAGTTACATCAATCACACCCCATCAATCACACCCCATCAATCACACCCCATCAAGCACATCCCATCAATCAGAGTCCCATCAATCACACCCCATCAATCACATCCCATCAATCAGAGTCACATCAATCACGCCCCATCAATCACACCCTATCAATCAGAGTCACATTAATCACACCTCATCAATCAGAGTCACATCAATCAGAGTCACATCAATTACACCCCATCAATCACACCCCATCGATCAGACTCATATCAATCACACCCCATCAATCAGAGTTACATTAATCACACCCCATCAAACACATCCCATCAATCAGAGTCACATCAATCACAACCATCAATCACACCCTATCAATCAAAGTCACTTCAATCACACCCTATCAATCAGAGTCACATCAATCGCACCCCATCAATCAGAGTCACATCAATCAGAGTCACATCAATTACACCCCATCAATCACACCCCATCAATCAGAGTAATATCAATCACACCCCATCAATCAGAGTTACATTAATCACACCCCATCAATCACATCCCATCAATCAGAGTCACATCAATCAGAGTCACAGCAATCACACCCCATCAATCAGAATCACATCAATCACACCCCATCAATCAGAATAACATCAATCACACCCCATCAATAACTCCCCATCAATCACACCCCATCAATCAGAGTCCCATCAATCCGAGTCTCAACAATCACACCCCATCAATCAGAGTCACATCAATCACACCCTATCAATCAGAGTCACACCCATCACACCCCATCAATCAGAACAACATCAATCACACCCCATCAATCAGAGTCACATTAATCAGAGTCACATCAATCACACCCCATCAATAAGTCACATCAATCGCACCCCATCAATCACACCCCATCAATCACACCCCATCAATCAGAATCACATCAATCACACCCCATCAATCAGAGTCACATCAATCACACACCATCAATCAGAGTCACATCAATCAGAGTCACATCAATCACACCCCATCAATCAGAGTCATATCAATCACACCCCATCAATGAGAATCACATCAATCACACCCCATCAATCAGAGTCACATGAATCAGAGTCACATCAATCACAGCCCATCAATCAGAATCACATCAATCAGACCCATCAATCAGAGTCACATCAATCACACCCCATCAATCAGAGTCACATGAATCAGAGTCACATCAATCACAGCCCATCAATCAGAATCACATCAATCAGACCCCATCAATCAGAGTCACATCAATCACACCCCATAAATCACACCCCATCAATCAGAGTCACATCAATCACACCCCATCAAAACACTCACCATCAATCACACCCCATCAATCGGAGACCCTTCATTCCGAGTCTCAACAATCACACCCCATCAATCAGAGTCACATCAATCACACCCCATCAATCAGAGTCACATTAATCACACTCCATCAATCAGAATAACATCAATCACACCCCATCAATCAGAGTCCCATCAATCACACCCCATCAATCACACCCCAGCAATCAGAGACATATCAATCACAGCCCATCAATCAGAGTCACATCAATCACACCCCATCAATCAGAGTCACATCAATCACACCCCATAAATCACACCCCATCAATCAGAGTCACATCAATCACACCCCATCAAAACACTCACCATCAATCACACCCCATCAATCGGAGACCCTTCATTCCGAGTCTCAACAATCACACCCCATCAATCAGAGTCACATCAATCACACCCCATCAATCAGAGTCACATTAATCACACTCCATCAATCAGAATAACATCAATCACACCCCATCAATCAGAGTCCCATCAATCACACCCCATCAATCACACCCCAGCAATCAGAGACATATCAATCACAGCCCATCAATCAGAGTCACATCAATCACACCCCATCTATCAGAGTCACATCAATCACACCCCATCAATCAGAGTCACATCAATCACACCCCATCAATCAGAGTCACATCAATCACACGACATCAATCAGAGTCACATCAATCACACGACATCAATCAGAGTCACATTAATCACACCCCATCAATCAGAATCACATCAATCACACCCCATCAATCAGAGTCACATAAATCACACCCCATCAATCAGAGTCACATCAACCAGAGTTCCATGAATCCGAGTCTCAACTGACAAATCAAGAATTTCTTTACCCGTCAGTCTGGCCTCAATAAAAGTCGAGATGGATTTGCAGGTACAGCATTAGTTATTTTATTTGACTTGCAAGCCTGATTCATTTCACAGAGGCAAAGAACTCAGGACTAGTCGCCTAGACCCTTGGAAAACGAATGAAGAAGGAGACAAAGGGATTTCTGCAAATACATTCAAATGGCATCAAGTTTCACATACACGATTCCCATAGGTCATCCTATAACCCTCCAGACCTGGCCATACATCCTGATTGGCTCACTTCTCATCCCTTCCTCTGGCCCCCTATTACCCAGCATCCTTTTCTCCTCCTTTGCTGGACACACCTCCTCCTTGCATTGCCATGCGGTCTGAAATCCTTTGTCTGTGAACTCACCAGGATGAGACTGGCCTATCTCTACATTACAGTAACTAATATCTCTAAAGTAACTTTTTTATATCACATTCGTCACAACCATCACATCCCTTCAATCAAAGTCACATCAATTACACCCCATCAATCAGAATAACATCAATCACACCTCATCAATCAGAGTCACATCAATCAGAGTCACATCAATCACACCCCATCAATCACACCCCATCAATCAGAGACACATCAATCATACCCCATCAATCAGAGTCACATCAATCACACCCCATCAATCAGAGTCACATCAATCACGTGACATCAATCAGAGTCACATCAATCAGAGTCATATCAATCACACCCCATCCATCAGAGTCAGATCAATCAATCCACATCAATCAGAGTCACATCAATCACTCCCATCAATCACACCCCATGAATCAGAGTCACATCAATCACACCTCATCAATCACACCCCATCAACCAGAGTCCCATAAATCCGAGTCTCAACAATCACACCCCATCAATCAAAGTCACATCAATTACACCCCATCAATCAGAATAACATCAATCACACCCCATCAATCAGAGCCACATCAATCACACCCCATCAATCACATCCCATCAATCAGTCACATCAATCACACCCGATCAATCACACACCATCAATCACACCCCATCATTAACTCCCCATCAATCACACCCCATCAAACAGAGTCCCATCAATCCGAGTCTCAACAATCAGACCCCATCAATAAGAGTCACATCAATCACACCCTGTCAATCAGAATCAGATCAATCACACCCCATCAATCAGAGCCACATCAATCACACCCCATCAATCACACCCCATCAATCACACCCCATTAATCACACCCCATCAATCACACCCCATCAATCAGAGTCACATCTATCAGAGTCACATCAATCACGCCCCATCAATCACACCCTATCAATCAGAGTCCCATCAATCACACCCCACCAATCAGAGTCACATCAATCACACGACATCAATCAGAGTCACATCAATCACACGACATCAATCAGAGTTACATCAATCACACCCCATCAAGCAGAGTTACATCAATCACACCCCATCAATCACACCCCATCAATCACACCCCATCAATCACATCCCATCAATCAGAGTCACATCAATCACGCCCCATCAATCACACCCTATCAATCAGAGTCACATCAATCACACCTCATCAATCAGAGTCACATCAATCAGAGTCACATCAATCGCACCCCATCAATCAGAGTCACATCAATCACACCCCATCAATCAGAGTCCCATCAATCACACCCCACCAATCAGAGTCACATCAATCACACGACATCAATCAGAGTCACATCAATCACACGACATCAATCAGAGTCACATTAATCAGACCCCATCAATCAGAGTCACATCAACCAGAGTTCCATGAATCCGAGTCTCAACTGACAAATCAAGAATTTCTTTACCCGTCAGTCTGGCCTCAATAAAAGTCGAGATGGATTTGCAGGTACAGCATTAGTTATTTTATTTGACGTGCAAGCCTGATTCATTTCACAGAGGCAAAGGACTCAGGACTAGTCTCCTAGACCCTTGGAAAACGAATGAAGAACGAGACAAAGGGATTTCTGCAAATACATTCAAATGGCATCAAGTTTCACATACACGATTCCCATAGGTCATCCTATAACCCTCCTGACCTGGCCATACATCCTGATTGGCTCACTTCTCATCCCTTCCTCTGGCCCCCTATTACCCAGCATCCTTTTCTCCTCCTTTGCTGGACACACCTCCTCCTTGCATTGCCATGCGGTCTGAAATCCTTTGTCTGTGAACTCACCAGGATGAGACTGGCCTATCTCTACATACAGTAACTAATATCTCTAAAGTAACTATTTTATATCACATTCGTCACAACCATCACATCCCTTCAATCAAAGTCACATCAATTACACCCCATCAATCAGAATAACATCAATCACACCTCATCAATCAGAGTCACATCAATCAGAGTCACATCAATCACACCCAATCAATCACACCCCATCAATCAGAGACACATCAATCATACCCCATCAATCAGAGTCACATCAATTACACCCCATCAATCAGAGTCACATCAATCACGTGACATCAATCAGAGTCACATCAATCAGAGTCATATCAATCACACCCCATCGATCAGAGTCAGATCAATCAATCCACATCAATCAGAGTCACATCAATCACTCCCATCAATCACAGCCCATCAATCAGAATAACATCAATCACACCTCATCAATCAGAGTCACATCAATAAGAGTCACATCAATCACACCCCGTCAATCAGAATCACATCAATCGCACCCCATCAATCAGAGCCACATCAATCACACCCCATCAATCACACCCCATCAATCACACCCCATTAATCACACCCCATCAATCAGAGTCACATCAATCAGAGTCACATCTATCACACCCCATCAATCAGAGTTACATCAATCACACCCCATCAAGCAGAGTTACATCAATCACATCCCATCAATCACACACCATCAATCACACCCCATCAAGCACATCTCATCAATCAGAGTCCCATCAATCACACCCCATCAATCACATCCCATCAAGCAGAGTCACATCAATCACGCCCCATCAATCGCACCCAACAATCAGAGTCACATCAATCACACCTCATCAATCAGGGTCACATCAATCAGAGTCACATCAATTACATCCCATCAATCACACCCCATCAATCAGAGTCATATCAATCACACCCCATCAATCAGAGTTACATTAATCAAACCCCATCAATCACATCCCATCAATCAGAGTCACATCAATCACAACCATCAATCACACCCTATCAATCAAAGTCACTTCAATCACACCCTATCAATCAGAGTCACATCAATCGCACCCCATCAATCAGAGTCACATCAATCAGAGTCACATCAATTACACCCCATCAATCACACCCCATCAATCAGAGTAATATCAATCACACCCCATCAATCAGAGTTACATTAATCACACCCCATCAATCACATCCCATCAATCAGAGTCACATCAATCAGAGTCACATCAATCACACCCCATCAATCAGAATCACATCAATCACACCCCATCAATCAGAATAACATCAATCACACCCCATCAATAACTCCCCATCAATCACACCCCATCAATCAGAGTCCCATCAATCCGAGTCTCAACAATCACACCCCATCAATCAGTGTCACATCAATCACGCCCTATCAATCAGAGTCACACCCATCACACCCCATCAATGAGAATAACATCAATCACACCCCATCAATCAGAGTCACATTAATCAGAGTCACATCAATCACACCCCATCAATAAGTCACATCAATCGCACCCCATCAATCACACCCCATCAATCACACCCCATCAATCAGAGTCACATCAATCACACCCCATCAATCAGAATCACATCAATCACACCCCATCAATCAGAGTCACATCAATCACACACCATCAATCAGAGTCACATCAATCAGAGTCACATCATTCACACCCCATCAATCAGAGTCACATCAATCACACCCCATCAATGAGAATCACATCAATCACACCCCATCAATCAGAGTCACATGAATCAGAGTCACATCAATCACAGCCCATCAATCAGAATCACATCAATCAGACCCCATCAATCAGAATAACATCAATCACGCCCCATCAATAACAATAAGGGGCAGCACGGTAGCATTGTGGATAGCACAAAAGCTTCACAGCTCCAGAGTCCCAGGTTCGATTCCGGCTTGGGTCACTGTCTGTGCGGAGTCTGCACATCCTCCCCGTGTGTGCGTGGGTTTCCTCCGGGAGCTCCGGTTTCCTCCCACAGTCCAAAGATGTGCTGGTTAGGTGGATTGGCTATGCTAAATTGCCCATAGTGTCCAAAATTGCCCTTAGTGTTGGGTGGGGTTACTGGGTTATGGGGATAGGGTGGAAGTGTTGACCTTGGGTAGGGTGCTCTTTCCAAGAGCCAGTGCAGACTCGATGGGCCGAATGGCCTCCTTCTGCACTGTAAATTCTATGATTCTATGAATCACACACCATCAATCAGAGTCAGGTCAATCACTCCGGGCAGCACGGTAGCATTGTGGATAGCACAATTGCTTCACAGCTCCAGGGTCCCTGATTCGATTCCGCCTTGGGTCACTGTCTGTGCGGAGTCTGCACATCCTCCCCATGTGTGCGTGGGTTTCCTCCAGGTGCTCCGGTTTCCTCCAACAGTCCAAAGATGAGCAGGTTAGGTGGATTGGCCATGATAAATTGCCCTTAGTGCCCAAAATTGCCCTTAGTCTTGGGTGGGGTTACTGGGTTATGGGAATAGGGTGGAGGTGTTGACCTTGGGTAGGGTGCTCTTTCCAAGAGCCGGTTCAGACTCGATGGTTCGAATGGACTCCTTCTGTATTGTAAATTCCATGACATCCCATCAATCAGAGTCACATCAATCACACACCATCAATCACACACCATCAATCACACCCCATCAATCAGAGTCACATCAATCACACCCCATAAATCACACCCCATCAATCAGAGTCACATCAATCACACCCCGTCAAAACACTCGCCATCAATCACACCCCATCAATCAGAGACCCTTCATTCCGAGTCTCAACAATCATACCCCATCAATCAGAGTCACATCAATCACACCCCATCAATCAGAGTCACATTAATCACACTCCATCAATCAGAATAACATCAATCACACCCCATCAATCAGAGTCCCATCAATCACACCCCATCAATCACACCCCAGCAATCAGAGACATATCAATCACAGCCCATCAATCGGAGTCACATCACTCACACCCTATCAATCAGAGTCACATCAATCACACGACATCAATCAGAGTCACATCAATCACACGACATCAATCAGAGTCACATTAATCACACCCCATCAATCAGAATCACATCAATCACACCCCATCAATCAGAGTCACATGAATCACACCCCATCAATCAGAGTCACATCAACCAGAGTTCCATGAATCCGAGTCTCAACTGACAAATCAAGAATTTCTTTACCGGTCAGTCTGGCCTCAATAAAAGTCGAGATGGATTTGCAGGTACAGCATTAGTTATTTTATTTGACTTGCAAGCCTGATTCATTTCACAGAGGCAAAGGACTCAGGACTAGTCTCCTAGACCCTTGGAAAACGAATGAAGAAGGAGACAAAGGGATTTCTGCAAATACATTCAAATGGCATCATGTTTCACATACACGATTCCCATAGGTCATCCTATAACCCTCCTGACCTGGCCATACATCCTGATTGGCTCACTTCTCATCCCTTCCTCTGGCCCCCTATTACCCAGCATCCTTTTCTCCTCCTTTGCTGGACACACCTCCTCCTTGCATTGCCATGCGGTCTGAAATCCTTTGTCTGTGAACTCACCAGGATGAGACTGGCCTATCTCTACATTACAGTAACTAATATCTCTAAAGTAACTATTTTATATCACATTCGTCACAACCATCACATCCCTTCAATCAAAGTCACATCAATTAAACCCAATCAATCAGAATAACATCAATCACACCTCATCAATCAGAGTCACATCAATCAGAGTCACATCAATCACACCCCATCAATCAGACACATCAATCATACCCCATCAATCAGAGTCACGTCAATCACACCCCATCAATCAGAGTCACATCAATCACGTGAAATCAATCAGAGTCACATCAATCAGAGTCATATCAATCACACCCCATCCATCAGAGTGAGATCAATCAATCCACATCAATCAGAGTCACATCAATCACTCCCATCAATCACACCCCATCAATCAGAGTCACATCAATCACACCTCATCAATCACACCCCATCAACCAGAGTCCCATAAATCCGAGTCTCAACAATCACACCCCATCAATCAAAGTCACATCAATTACACCCCATCAATCAGAATAACATCAATCACACCCCATCAATCAGAGTCACATCAATCACACCCCATCAATCACACCCCATCAATCAGTCACATCAATCACACCCGTTCAATCACACACCATTAATCACACCCCATCAATAACTCCCCATCAATCACATCCCATCAAACAGAGTCCCATCAATCCGAGTTTCAACAATCAGACCCCATCAAGAAGAGTCACATCAATCACACCCCGTCAATCAGAATCACATCAATCACACCCCATCAATCAGAGCCACATCAATCACACCCCATCAATCACACCCCATCAATCACACCCCATTAATCACACCCCATCAATCACACCCCATCAATCAGAGTCACATCTATCACACCCCATCAATCAGAGTTACATCAATCACACCCCATCAAGCACATCCCATCAATCAGAGTCCCATCAATCACACCCAATCAATCACATCCCATCAATCAGAGTCACATCAATCACGCCCCATCAATCACAACCTATCAATCAGAGTCACATCAATCACACCTCATCAATCAGAGTCACATCAATCAGAGTCACATCAATTACACCCCATCAATCACACCCCATCAATCAGAGTGATAATAAATCACACCCCATCAATCAGAGTTACATTAATCGCACCCCATCAATCACATCCCATCAATCAGAGTCACATCAATCACAACCATCAATCACACCCTATCAATCAAAGTCACTTCAATCACACCTTATCAATCAGAGTCACATCAATCGCACCCCATCAATCAGAGTCACATCAATCAGAGTCACATCAATTACACCCCATCAATCACACCCCATCAATCAGAGTAATATCAATCACACCCCATAAATCAGAGTTACATTAATCACACCCCATCAATCCCATCCCATCAATCAGAGTCACATCAATCAGAGTCACATCAATCACACCCCATCAATCAGAATCACATCAATCACACCCCATCAATCAGAATAACATCATTCACACCCCATCAATAACTCCCCATCAATCACACCCCATCAATCAGAGTCCCATCAATCCGAGTCTCAACAATCACACCCCATCAATCAGAGTCACATCAATCACACCCTATCAATCAGAGTCACACCCATCACACCCCATCAATCAGAATAACATCAATCACACCCCATCAATCAGAGTCACATTAATCAGAGTCACATCAATCACACCCCATCAATCAGAATCACATCAATCACACCCCATCAATCAGAGTCACATCAATCACACCCCATCAATCAGAGTCACATCAATCACACCCCATCAATCAGAATCACATCAATCGCACCCCATCAATCACACCCCATCAATCACACCCCATCAATCAGAGTCACATCAATCACACCCCATCAATCAGAATCACATCAATCACACCCCATCAATCAGAGTCACATCAATCACACCCCATCAATCAGAGTCACATCAATCAGAGTCACATCAATCACACCCCATCAATCAGAGTCACATCAATCACACCCCATCAATGAGAATCACATCAATCACACCCCATCAATGAGAATCACATCAATCACACCCCATTAATCAGAGTCACATGAATCAGAGTCACATCAATCACAGCCCATCAATCAGAATCACATCAATCAGACCCCATCAATCAGAATAACATCAATCACACCCCATCAATAACAATAAGGGGCAGCACGGTAGCATTGTGGATAGCACAAAAGCTTCACAGCTCCAGGGTCCCAGGTTCGATTCCGGCTTGGGCCACTGTCTGTGCGGAGTCTGCACATCCTCCCCGTGTGTGCGTGGGTTTCCTCCGGGTGCTACGGTTTCCTCCCACAGTCCAAAGATGTGCAGGTTAGGTGGATTGGCTTTGCTAAATTTCCCATAGTGTCCAAAATTGCCCTTAGTGTTGGGTGGGGTTACTGGGTTATGGGGATAGGGTGGAGGTGTTGACCTTGGGTAGGGTGCTCTTTCCAAGAGCTGGTTCAGACTCGATGGTTCGAATGGACTCCTTCTGTATTGTAAATTCCATGACATCCCATCAATCAGAGTCACATCAAAACACTCACCATCAATCACACCCCATCAATCAGAGACCCTTCATTCCGAGTCTCAACAATCACACCCCATCAATCAGAGTCACATCAATCACACCCCATCAATCAGAGTCACATTAATCACACTCCATCAATCAGAATAACATCAATCACACCCCATGAATCAGAGTCCCATCAATCACACCCCATCAATCACAACCCAGCAATCGGATACATATCAATCACAGCCCATCAATCAGAGTCAGTTCAATCACACCCCATCAATCAGAGACCCATCAATCACACCCCATCAATCAGAGTCACATCAATCACACCCCATCAATCAGAGTCACATGAATCACACCCCATCAATCAGAGTCACATCAACCAGAGTTCCATGAATCCGAGTCTCAACTGACAAATCAAGAATTTCTTTACCCGTCAGTCTGGCCTCAATAAAAGTCGAGATGGATTTGCAGGTACAGCATTAGTTATTTTATTTGACTTGCAAGCCAGATTCATTTCACAGAGGCAAAGGACTCAGGACTAGTCTCCTAGACCCTTGAAAAACGAATGAAGAAGGAGACAAAGGGATTTCTGCAAATACATTCAAATGGCATCAAGTTTCACATACACGATTCCCATAGGTCATCCTATAACCCTCCTGACCTGGCCATACATAGTGATTGGCTCACTTCTCATCCCTTCCTCTGGCCCCCTATTACCCAGCATCCTTTTCTCCTCCTTTGCTGGACACACCTCCTCCTTGCATTGCCATGCGGTCTGAAATCCTTTGTCTGTGAACTCACCAGGATGAGACTGGCCTATCTCTACATTACAGTAACTAATATCTCTAAAGTAACTATTTTATATCACATTCGTCACAACCATCACATCCCTTCAATCAAAGTCACATCAATTACACCCCATCAATCAGAATAACATCAATCACACCTCATCAATCAGAGTCACATCAATCAGAGTCACATCAATCACACCCCATCAATCAGAGTCACATCAATCACGTGACATCAATCAGAGTCACATCAATCAGAGTCATATCAATCACACCCCATCCATCAGAGTCAGATCACTCAATCCACATCAATCAGAGTCACATCAATCACTCCCATCTATCACACCCCATCAATCAGAGTCACATCAATCACACCTCATCAATCACACCCCATCAACCAGAGTCCCATAAATCCGAGTCTCAACAATCACACCCCATCAATCAAAGTCACATCAATTACACCCCATCAATCAGAATAACATCAATCACACCCCATCAATCAGAGTCACATCAATCACACCCCATCAATCACACCCCATCAATCAGTCACATCAATCACACCCGATCAATCACACACCATCAATCACACCCCATCAATAACTCCCCATCAATCACACCCCATCAACCAGAGTCCCATCAATCCGAGTCTCAACAATCAGACCCCATCAATAAGAGTCACATCAATCACACCCCGTCAATCAGAATCACATCAATCGCACCCCATCAATCAGAGCCACATCAATCACACCCCATCAATCACACCCTATCAATCACACCCCATTAATCACACCCCATCAATCACACCCCATCAATCAGAGTCACATCTATCACACCCCATCAATCAGAGTTCCATCAATCACACCCCATCAAGCAGAGTTACATCAATCACATCCCATCAATCACACCCCATCAATCACACCCCATCAAGCACTTCCCATCAATCAGAGTCCCATCAATCACACCCCATCAATCACATCCCATCAATCAGAGTCACATCAATCACGCCCCATCAATCACACCCTATCAATCAGAGTCACATCAATCACACCTCATCAATCAGGGTCACATCAATCAGAGTCACATCAATTACACCCCATCAATCACACCCCATCAATCAGAGACATATCAATCACACCCCATCAATCAGAGTTACATTAATCACACAACATCAATCACATCCCATCAATCAGAGTCACATCAATCACAACCATCAATCACACCCTATCAATCAAAGTCACTTCAATCACATCCTATCAATCAGAGTCACATCAATCGCACCCCATCAATCAGAGTCACATCAATCAGAGTCACATCAATTATACCCCATCAATCACACCCCATCAATCAGAGTAATATCAATCACACCCCACCAATCTGAGTTACATTAATCACACCCCATCAATCACATCCCATCAATCAGAGTCACATCAATCAGAGTCACATCAATCACACCCCATCAATCAGAATCACATCAATCACACCCCATCAATCAGAATAACATCAATCACACCCCATCAATAACTCCCCATCAATCACACCCCATCAATCAGAGTCCCATCAATCCGAGTCTCAACAATCACACCCCATCAATCAGTGTCACATCAATCACACCCTATCAATCAGAGTCACACCCATCACACCCCATCAATGAGAATAACATCAATCACACCCCATCAACCAGAGTCACATTAATCAGAGTCACTTCAATCACACCCCATCAATAAGTCACATCAATCGCACCCCATCAATCACACCCCATCAATCACACCCCATCAATCAGAGTCACATCAATCACACCCCATCAATCAGAATCACATCAATCACACCCCATCAATCAGAGTCACATCAATCACACACCATCAATCAGAGTCACATCAATCAGAGTCACATCAATCACACCCCATCAATCAGAGTCACATCAATCACACCCCATCAATGAGAATCACATCAATCACACCCCATCAATCAGAGTCACATGAATCAGAGTCACATCAATCACAGCCCATCAATCAGAATCACATCAATCAGACCCCATCAATCAGAATAACATCAATCACGCCCCATCAATAACAATAAGGGGCAGCACGGTAGCATTGTGGATAGCACAAAAGCTTCACAGCTCCAGGGTCCCAGGTTCGATTCTGGCTTGGGTCACTGTCTGTGCGGAGTCTGCACATCCTCCCCGTGTGTGCGTGGGTTTCCTCCGGGTGCTCCGGTTTCCTCCCACAGTCCAAAGATGTGCTGGTTAGGTGGATTGGCTATGCTAAATTGCCCATAGTGTCCAAAATTGCCCTTAGTGTTGGGTGGGGTTACTGGGTTATGGGGATAGGGTGGAGGTGTTGACCTTGGGTAGGGTGCTCTTTCCAAGAGCCAGTGCAGACTCGATGGGCCGAATGGCCTCCTTCTGCACTGTAAATTCTATGATTCTATGAATCACACACCATCAATCAGAGTCAGGTCAATCACTGCAGGCAGCACGGTAGCATTGTGGATAGCACAATTGCTTCACAGCTCCAGGGTCCCTGATTCGATTCCGCCTTGGGTCACTGTCTGTGCGGAGTCTGCACATCCTCCCCATGTGTGCGTGGGTTTCCTCCAGGTGCTCCGGTTTCCTCCAACAGTCCAAAGATGAGCAGGTTAGGTGGATTGGCCATGATAAATTGCCCTTAGTGCCCAAAATTGCCCTTAGTCTTGGGTGTGGTTACTGGGTTATGGGAATTGGGTGGAGGTGTTGACCTTGGGTAGGGTGCTCTTTCCAAGAGCCGGTTCAGACTCGATGGGTCGAATGGACTCCTTCTGTATTGTAAATTCCATGACATCCCATCAATCAGAGTCACATCAATCACACACCATCAATCACACACCATCAATCACACCCCATCAATCAGAGTCACATCAATCACACCCCATAAATCACACCCCATCAATCAGAGTCACATCAATCACACCCCGTCAAAACACTCACCATCAATCACACCCCATCAATCAGAGACCCTTCATTCCGAGTCTCAACAATCACACCCCATCAATCAGAGTCACATCAATCACACCCCATCAAGCAGAGTCACATTAATCACACTCCATCAATCAGAATAACATCAATCACACCCCATCAATCAGAGTCCCATCAATCACACCCCATCAATCACACCCCAGCAATCAGAGACATATCAATCACAGCCCATCAATCGGAGTCACATCAATCACACCCCATCAATCAGAGTCACATCAATCACACCCCATCAATCAGTGTCCCATCAATCACACCCCATCAATCAGAGTCACATCAATCACACGACATCAATCAGAGTCACATCAATCACACGACATCAATCAGAGTCACATTAATCACACCCCATCAATCAGAGTCACATGAATCACACCCCATCAATCAGAGTCACATCAACCAGAGTTCCATGAATCCGAGTCTCAACTGACAAATCAAGAATTTCTTTACCCGTCAGTCTGGCCTCAATAAAAGTCGAGATGGATTTGCAGGTACAGCATTAGTTATTTTATTTGACTTGCAAGCCTGATTCATTTCACAGAGGCAAAGGACTCAGGACTAGTCTCCTTGGAAAACGAATGAAGAAGGAGACAAAGGGATTTCTGCAAATACATTCAAATGGCATCAAGTTTCACATACCCGATTCCCATAGGTCATCCTATAACCCTCCTGACCTGGCCATACATCCTGATTGGCTCACTTCTCATCCCTTCCTCTGGCCCCCTATTACCCAGCATCCTTTTCTCCTCCTTTGCTGGACACACCTCCTCCTTGCATTGCCATGCGGTCTGAAATCCTTTGTCTGTGAACTCACCAGGATGAGACTGGCCTATCTCTACATTACAGTAACTAATATCTCTGAAGTAACTATTTTATATCAGATTCGTCACAACCATCACATCCCTTCAATCAAAGTCACATCAATTAAACCCCATCAATCAGAATAACATCAATCACACCTCATCAATCAGAGTCACATCAATCAGAGTCACATCAATCACACCCCATCAATCACACCCCATCAATCAGAGACACATCAATCATACCCCATCAATCAGAGTCACGTCAATCACACCCCATCAATCAGAGTCACATCAATCACGTGAAATCAATCAGAGTCACATCAATCAGAGTAATATCAATCACACCCCATCCATCAGAGTCAGATCAATCAATCCACATCAATCAGAGTCACATCAATCCCTCCCATCAATCACACCCCATCAATCAGAGTCACATCAATCACACCTCATCAATCACACCCCATCAACCAGAGTCCCATAAATCCGAGTCTCAACAATCACACCCCATCAATCAAAGTCACATCAATTACACCCCATCAATCAGAATAACATCAATCACACCCCATCAATCAGAGTCACATCAATCACACCCCATCAATCACACCCCATCAATCAGTCACATCAATCACACCCGATCAATCACACACCATCAATCACACCCCATCAATAACTCCCCATCAATCACACCCCATCAAACAGAGTCCCATCAATCCGAGTTTCAACAATCAGTCCCCATCAATAAGAGTCACATCAATCACACCCCGTCAATCAGAATCACATCAATCACACCCCATCAATCAGAGCCACATCAATCACACCCCATCAATCACACCCCATCAATCACACCCCATTAATCACACCCCATCAATCACACCCCATCAATCAGAGTCACATCTATCACACCCCATCAATCAGAGTTACATCAATCACACCCCATCAAGCAGAGTTACATCAATCACACCCCATCAATCACACCCATCAATCACACCTCATCAAGCACATCCCATCAATCAGAGTCCCATCAATCACACCCCATCAATCACATCCCATCAATCAGAGTCACATCAATCACGCCCCATCAATCACACCCTATCAATCAGAGTCACATCAATCACACCTCATCAATCAGAGTCACATCAGTCAGAGTCACATAAATTACACCCCATCAATCACACCCCATCAATCAGAGTCATATCAATCACACCCCATCAATCAGAGTTACATTAATCACACCCCATCAATCACATCCCATCAATCAGAGTCACATCAATCACAACCATCAATCACACCCTATCAATCAAAGTCACTTCAATCACACCTTATCAATCAGAGTCACATCAATCGCACCCCATCAATCAGAGTCACATCAATCAGAGTCACATCAATTACACCCCATCAATCACACCCCATCAATCAGAGTAATATCAATCACATCCCATCAATCAGAGTTACATTAATCACACCCCATCAATCACATCCCATCAATCAGAGTCACATCAATCAGAGTCACATCAATCACACCCCATCAATCAGAATCACATCAATCACACCCCATCAATCAGAATCACATCAATCACACCCCATCAATCAGAATAACATCAATCACACCCCATCAATAACTCCCCATCAATCACACCCCATCAATCAGAGTCACATTAATCAGAGTCACATCAATCACACCCCATCAATAAGTCACATCAATCGCACCCCATCAATCACACCCCATCAATCACACTCCATCAATCAGAGTCACATCAATCACACCCCATCAATCAGAATCACATCAATCACACCCCATCAATCAGAGTCACATCAATCACACCCCATCAATCACACCCCATCAATCAGAGTCACATCAATCACACCCCATCAATCAGAGTCACATCAGTCACACCCCATCAATGAGAATCACATCAATCACACCCCATTAATCAGAGTCACATGAATCAGAGTCACATCAATCACAGCCCATCAATCAGAATCACATCAATCAGACCCCATCAATCAGAATAACATCAATCACACCCCATCAATAACAATAAGGGGCAGCACGGTAGCATTGTGGATAGCACAAAAGCTTCACAGCTCCAGGGTCCCAGGTTCGATTCCGGCTTGGGTCACTGTCTGTGCGGAGTCTGCACATCCTCCCCGTGTGTGTGTGGGTTTCCTCCGGGTGCTCCGGTTTCCTCCCACAGTCCAAAGATGTGCAGGTTAGGTGGAATGGCTTTGCTAAATTTCCCATAGTGTCCAAAATTGCCCTTAGTGTTGGGTGGGGTTACTGGGTTATGGGGATAGGGTGGAGGTGTTGACCTTGGGTAGGGTGCTCTTTCCAAGAGCCGGTGCAGACACGATGGGCCGAATGGCCTCCTTCTGTACTGTAAATTCTATGATTCTATGAATCACACACCATCAATCAGAGTCAGGTCAATCACTCCGGGCAGCACGGTAGCATTGTGGATAGCACAATTGCTTCACAGCTCCAGGGTCCCTGATTCGATTCCGCCTTGGGTCACTGTCTGTGCGGAGTCTGCACATCCTCCCCATGTGTGCGTGGGTTTCCTCCAGGTGCTCCGGTTTCCTCCAACAGTCCAAAGATGAGCAGGTTAGGTGGATTGGCCATGATAAATTGCCCTTTGTGTCCAAAATTGCCCTTAGTCTTGGGTGGGGTTACTGGGTTATGGGGATAGGGTGGAGGTGTTGACCTTGGGTAGGGTGCTCTTTCCAAGAGCCGGTTCAGACTCGATGGTTCGAATGGACTCCTTCTGTATTGTAAATTCCATGACATCCCATCAATCAGAGTCACATCAATCACACACCATCAATCACACACCATCAATCAGAGTCACATCAATCACACCCCATCAATCAGAATCACATCAATCACACCCCATCAATCAGAGTCACATCAATCACACACCATCAATCAGAGTCACATCAATCAGAGTCACATCAATCACACCCCATCAATCAGAGTCACATCAATCACACCCCATCAATGAGAATCACATCAATCACACCCCATCAATCAGAGTCACATGAATCAGAGTCACATCAATCACAGCCCATCAATCAGAATCACATCAATCAGACCCCATCAATCAGAATAACATCAATCACGCCCCATCAATAACAATAAGGGGCAGCACGGTAGCATTGTGGATAGCACAAAAGCTTCACAGCTCCAGGGTCCCAGGTTCGATTCCGGCTTGGGTCACTGTCTGTGCGGAGTCTGCACATCCTCCCCGTGTGTGCGTGGGTTTCCTCCGGGTGCTCCGGTTTCCTCCCACAGTCCAAAGATGTGCTGGTTAGGTGGATTGGCTATGCTAAATTGCCCATAGTGTCCAAAATTGCCCTTAGTGTTGGGTCGGGTTACTGGGTTATGGGGATAGGGTGGAAGTTTTGACCTTGGGTAGGGTGCTCTTTCCAAGAGCCAGTGCAGACTCGATGGGCCGAATGGCCTCCTTCTGCACTGTAAATTCTATGATTCTATGAATCACACACCATCAATCAGAGTCAGGTCAATCACTCCGGGCAGCACGGTAGCATTGTGGATAGCACAATTGCTTCACAGCTCCAGGGTCCCTGATTCGATTCCGCCTTGGGTCACTGTCTGTGCGGAGTCTGCACATCCTCCCCATGTGTGCGTGGGTTTCCTCCAGGTGCTCCGGTTTCCTCCAACAGTCCAAAGATGAGCAGGTTAGGTGGATTGGCCATGATAAATTGCCCTTAGTGCCCAAAATTGCCCTTAGCCTTGGGTGGGGTAACTGGGTTATGGGAATAGGGTGAAGGTGTTGACCTTGGGTAGGGTGCTCTTTCCAAGAGCCGGTTCAGACTCGATGGGTCGAATGGACTCCTTCTGTATTGTAAATTCCATGACATCCCATCAATCAGAGTCACATCAATCACACCCCATCAATCACACACCATCAATCACACCCCATCAATCAGAGTCACATCAATCACACCCCATCAAAACACTCATAATCAATCACACCCCATCAATCAGAGACCCTTCATTCCGAGTCTCAACAATCACACCCCATCAATCAGAGTCACATCAATCACACCCCATCAATCAGAGTCACATTAATCACACTCCATCAATCAGAATAACACCAATCACACCCCATCAATCAGAGTCCCATCAATCACACCCCAGCAATCACACCCCAGCAATCAGAGACATATCAATCACAGCCCATCAATCGGAGTCACATCAATCACACCCCATCAATCAGAGTCACATCAATCACACCCCATCAATCAGAGTCCCATCAATCACACCCCATCAATCAGAGTCACATCAATCACACGACATCAATCAGAGTCACATCAATCACACGACATCAATCAGAGTCACATTAATCACACCCCATCAATCAGAATCACATCAATCACACCCCATCAATCAGAGTCACATGAATCACACCCCATCAATCAGAGTCACATCAACCAGAGTTCCATGAATCCGAGTCTCAACTGACAAATCAAGAATTTCTTTACCCGTCAGTCTGGCCTCAATAAAAGTCGAGATGGATTTGCAGGTACAGCATTAGTTATTTTATTTGACTTGCAAGCCTGATTCATTTCACAGAGGCAAAGGACTCAGGACTAGTCTCCTAGACCCTTGGAAAACGAATGAAGAAGGAGACAAAGGGATTTCTGCAAATACATTCAAATGGCATCAAGTTTCACATACACGATTCCCATAGGTCATCCTATAACCCTCCTGACCTGGCCATACATCCTGATTGGCTCACTTCTCATCCCTTCCTCTGGCCCCCTATTACCCAGCATCCTTTTCTCCTCCTTTGCTGGACACACCTCCTCCTTGCAATGCCATGCGGTCTGAAATCCATTGTCTGTGAACTCACCAGGATGAGACTGGCCTATCTCTACATTACAGTGACTAATATCTCTAAAGTAACTATTGTATATCACATTCGTCACAACCATCACATCCCTTCAATCAAAGTCACATCAATTACACCCCATCAATCAGAATAACATCAATCACACCTCATCAATCAGAGTCACATCAATCAGAGTCACCTCAATCACACCCCATCAATCAGAGACACATCAATCATACTCATCAATCAGAGTCACATCAATCACACCCCATCAATCAGAGTCACATCAATCACGTGACATCAATCAGAGTCACATCAATCAGAGTCATATCAATCACACCCCATCCATCAGAGTCAGATCAATCAATCCACATCAATCAGAGTCACATCAATCACTCCCATCAATCACACCCCATCAATCAGAGTCACATCAATCACACCTCATCAATCACACCCCATCAACCAGAGTCCCATAAATCCGAGTCTCAACAATCACACCCCATCAATCAAAGTCACATCAATTACACCCCATCAATCAGAATAACATCAATCACACCCCATCAATCAGACTCACATCAATCACACCCCATCAATCACACCCCATCAATCAGTCACATCAATCACACCCCATCAATCACACACCATCAATCACACCCCATCAATAACTCCCCATCAATCACACCCCATCAACCAGAGTCCCATCAATCCGAGTCTCAACAATCAGACCCCATCAATAAGAGTCACATCAATCACACCCCGTCAATCAGAATCACATCAATCGCATCCCATCAATCAGAGCCACATCAATCACACCCCATCAATCACACCCTATCAATCACACCCCATTAATCACACCCCATCAATCACACCCCATCAATCAGAGTCACATCTATCACATCCCATCAATCAGAGTTACATCAATCACACCCCATCAAGCAGAGTTACATCAATCACATCCCATCAATCACACCCCATCAATCACACCCCATCAAGCACTTCCCATCAATCAGAGTCCCATCAATCACACCCCATCAATCACATCCCATCAATCAGAGTCACATCAATCACGCCCCATCAATCACACCCTATCAATCAGAGTCACATCAATCACACCTCATCAATCGGGGTCACATCAATCAGAGTCACATCAATTACACCCCATCAATCACACCCCATCAATCAGAGTCATATCAATCACACCCCATCAATCAGAGTTACATTAATCACACCCCATCAATCACATCCCATCAATCAGAGTCACATCCATCACAACCATCAATCACACCCGATCAATCAAAGTCACTTCAATCACACCCTATCAATCAGAGTCACATCAATCGCACCCCATCAATCAGAGTCACATCAATCAGAGTCACATCAATTACACCCCATCAATCACACCCCATCAATCAGAGTAATATCAATCACACCCCATCAATCAGAGTTACATTAATCACACCCCATCAATCACATCCCATCAATCAGAGTCACATCAATCAGAGTCACATCAATCACACCCCATTCATCAGAGTCACTTCAATCACACCCCAAGAATCGTATTCACATCAATCACACCCCATCAATCGTATTCACATCAATCGCAAACCATCAATCCGAGTCTCATCAATCCGAGTCTGATCAATCTGAATAACATCAATAACACACCATCAATTTTATTCACATCAATTGAAAACTATCAATCGAAATCCCATCAACACAATCTCATCAATCCGAGTCACATCAATCACCCCATCAATCAGAATCACTCACCTAATGAAGAAGCTGTGCTTCGAAAGCTAGGGATTCCAAATAAACATGTTGGACTTCACCCTGGTGTTGTAAGAGTTCATATTGTACCCACCCTAGTCCAATACTGGCATCTCCGCATCATTAATCAGAGTCACATCAATCAACCTCTATCAACCGGAGTCACACCAATTACATCCCATTATTCATGATAACACAAATCACATCCCATCAATCAGAGTCATATCAATCACACCCTATCAATCAGTCACATCAATCACACACCATCAATCAGAGTCACATCAATCACACTCCATCAATCAGATTCACATCAATCAGAGTCACATCAATCACACCGCATCAATCAGACCCCATTAATCAGAGTCACATCAATCACACCCCATGAATCGTATTCACATCAATTACATCCCATCAACCAGAGTCACATCAATCACCCCATCAATCAGAGTCATGTCAATCGCACGCCATTAACAAGAGTCCCGTCAATCACCCCATCAATCGAGTAACATCAATCACACCCCATCAATCAGTCGCATTGATTACGCCCCGTCAATCAGAGTGAAATTAATTAGACCCCATCAATCAGAGTCATATCAATCACTCCCCATCAATAAGAATAACATCAATCACACTCCATCAATCAGAGTCAGAGTGACATCAATCACACCACATCTATCACACCCCATCAATCAGAGACACATCAATCACACCCCATCAATCAGAGTCACATCAATCACACCCCATCAATCAGAGTCACATCAATCACACCCCATCAATCAGAGTCACATCAATCAGAGTAACATCAATCACACCCCATCAA
The DNA here is from genome assembly GCF_047496885.1 of Scyliorhinus torazame. NCBI lineage: Eukaryota > Metazoa > Chordata > Chondrichthyes > Carcharhiniformes > Scyliorhinidae > Scyliorhinus > Scyliorhinus torazame. The sequence continues at coordinate 31,919,200 of NC_092728.1, read as the reverse complement.
TCAGAGTCACATCAATCACAGCCATCAATCACACCCCATCAATCAGAGTCACATCAATCACACCCGATCAATCACACACCATCAATCACACCCCATCAATAACTCCCCATCAATCACACCCCATCAACCAGAGTCCCATCAATCCGAGTCTCAACAATCAGACCCCATCAATAAGAGTCACATCAATCACATCCCGTCAATCAGAATCACATCAATCGCATCCCATCAATCAGAGCCACATCAATCACACCCCATCAATCACACCCTATCAATCACACCCCATTAATCACACCCCATCAATCACACCCCATCAATCAGAGTCACATCTATCACACCCCATCGATCAGAGTTACATCAATCACACCCCATCAAGCAGAGTTACATCAATCACATCCCATCAATCACACCCCATCAATCACACCCCATCAAGCACTTCCCATCAATCAGAGTCCCATCAATCACACCCCATCAATCACATCCCATCAATCAGAGTCACATCAATCACGCCCCATCAATCACACCCTATCAATCAAAGTCACATCAATCACACCTCATCAATCGGGGTCACATCAATCAGAGTCACATCAATTACACCCCATCAATCACACCCCATCAATCAGAGTCATATGAATCACACCCCATCAATCAGAGTTACATGAATCACACCCCATCAATCACATCCCATTAATCAGAGTCACATCCATCACAACCATCAATCACACCCGATCAATCAAAGTCACTTCAATCACACCCTATCAATCAGAGTCACATCAATCGCACCCCATCAATCAGAGTCACATCAATCAGAGTCACATCAATCACACCCCATCAATCAGGGTAATATCAATCACATCCCATCAATCAGAGTTACATTACTCACACCCCATCCATCACATCCCATCAATCAGAGTCACATCAATCAGAGTCACATCAATCACACCCCATTAATCAGAGTCACTTCAATCACACCCCAAGAATCGTATTCACATCAATCACACCCCATCAATCGTATTCACATCAATCACACCCCATCAACCGTATTCACATCAATCACACCCTATCAATCGTATTCACATCAATCACACCCCATCAATCGTATTCACATCAATCGCAAACCATCAATCCGAGTCTCCTCAATCCGAGTCTGATCAATCTGAATAACATCAATAACACACCATCAATTTTATTCACATCAATTGAAAACCATCAATCGAAATCCCATCAACACAATCTCATCAATCCGAGTCACATCAATCACCCCATCAATCAGAATCACTCACCGAACGAAGAAGCTGTGCTTCGAAAGCTAGGGATTCCAAATAAACATGTTGGACTTCACCCTGGTGTTGTAAGGGTTCTTATTGTACCCACCCTAGTCCAATACTGGCATCTCCGCATCATTAATCAGAGTCACATCAATCAACCTCTATCAACCGGAGTCACACCAATTACATCCCATTATTCATGATAACACAAATCACATCCCATCAATCAGAGTCATATCAATCACACCCTATCAATCAGTCACATCAATCACACACCATCAATCAGAGTCACATCAATCACACTCCATCAATCAGATTCACATCAATCAGAGTCACATCAATCACACCGCATCAATCAGACCTCATTAATCAGAGTCACATCAATCACACCCCATGAATCGTATTCACATCAATTACATCCCATCAACCAGAGTCACATCAATCACCCCATCAATCAGAGTCATGTCAATCGCACGCCATTAACAAGAGTCCCGTCAATCATCCCATCAATCGAGTAACATCAATCACACCCCATCAATCAGTCACATTGATTACGCCCCGTCAATCAGAGTGAAATTAATTAGACCCCATCAATCAGAGTCATATCAATCACTCCCCATCAATAAGAATAACATCAATCACACTCCATCAATCAGAGTCAGAGTGACATCAATCACACCACATCTATCACACCCCATCAATCAGAGACACATCAATCACACCCCATCAATCAGAGTCACATCAATCACACCCCATCAATCAGAGTCACATCAATCACACCCCATCAATCAGAGTCACATCAATCAGAGTAACATCAACCACACCCCATCAATCAGAGTCACATCAATCACACCCATCAATCACACCCCATCAATCAGAGTCACATCAATCACACCCGATCAATCACACACCATCAATCACACCCCATCAATAACTCCCCATCAATCACACCCCATCAACCAGAGTCCCATCAATCCGAGTCTCAACAATCAGACCCCATCAATAAGAGTCACATCAATCACACCCCGTCAATCAGAATCACATCAATCGCATCCCATCAATCAGAGCCACATCAATCACACCCCATCAATCACACCCTATCAATCACACCCCATTAATCGCACCCCATCAATCACACCCCATCAATCAGAGTCACATCTATCACACCCCATCAATCAGAGTTACATCAATCACACCCCATCAAGCAGAGTTACATCAATCACATCCCATCAATCACACCCCATCAATCACACCCAATCAAGCACTTCCCATCAATCAGAGTCCCATCAATCACACCCCATCAATCACATCCCATCAATCAGAGTCACATCAATCACGCCCCATCAATCACACCCTATCAATCAGAGTCACATCAATCACACCTCATCAATCGGGGTCACATCAATCAGAGTCACATCAATTACACCCCATCAATCACACCCCATCAATCAGAGTCATATCAATCACACCCCATCAATCAGAGTTACATTAATCACACCCCATCAATCACATCCCATCAATCAGAGTCACATCCATCACAACCATCGATCACACCCGATCAATCAAAGTCACTTCAATCACACCCTATCAATCAGAGTCACATCAATCGCACCCCATCAATCAGAGTCACATCAATCAGAGTCACATCAATTACACCCCATCAATCACACCCCATCAATCAGAGTAATATCAATCACACCCCATCAATCAGAGTTACATTAATCACACCCCATCAATCACATCCCATCAATCAGAGTCACATCAATCAGAGTCACATCAATCACACCCCATCAATCACACCCCATCAATCAGAGTAATATCAATCACACCCCATCAATCAGAGTTACATTAATCACACCCCATCAATCACATCCCATCAATCAGAGTCACATCAATCAGAGTCACATCAATCACACCCCATTAATTAGAGTCACTTCAATCACACCCCAAGAATCGTATTCACATCAATCACACCCCATCAATCGTATTCACATCAATCACACCCCATCAACCGTATTCACATCAATCACACCCTATCAATCGTATTCACATCAAGCACACCCCATCAATCGTATTCACATCAATCGCAAACCATCAATCCGAGTCTCATCAATCCGAGTCTGATCAATCTGAATAACATCAATAACACACCATCAATTTTATTCACATCAATTGAAAACCATCAATCGAAATCCCATCAACACAATCTCATCAATCCGAGTCACATCAATCACCCCATCAATCAGAATCATTCACCTAATGAAGAAGCTGTGCTTCGAAAGCTAGGGATTCCAAATAAACATGTTGGACTTCACCCTGGTGTTGTAAGAGTTCTTATTGTACCCACCCTAGTCCAATACTGGCATCGCCGCATCATTAATCAGAGTCACATCAATCAACCTCTATCAACCGGAGTCACACCAATTACATCCCATTATTCATGATAACACAAATCACATCCCATCAATCAGAGTCATATCAATCACACCCTATCAATCAGAGTCACATCAATCACACCGCATCAATCAGACCCCATTAATCAGAGGCACATCAATCACACCCCATGAATCGTATTCACATCAATTACATCCCATCAACCAGAGTCACATCAATCACCCCATCAATCAGAGTCATGTCAATCGCACGCCATTAACAAGAGTCCCGTCAATCACCCCATCAATCGAGTAACATCAATCACACCCCATCAATCAGTCACATTGATTACGCCCCGTCAATCAGAGTGAAATTAATTAGACCCCATCAATCAGAGTCATATCAATCACTCCCCATCAATAAGAATAACATCAATCACACTCCATCAATCAGAGTCAGAGTGACATCAATCACACCACATCTATCACACCCCATCAATCAGAGACACATCAATCACACCCCATCAATCAGAGTCACATCAATCACACCCCATCAATCAGAGTCACATCAATCACACCCCATCAATCAGAGTCACATCAATCAGAGTAACATCAATCACAACCCATCAATCAGAGTCACATCAATCACACCCATCAATCACACCCCATCAATCAGAGTCACATCAATCACACCCCATCACCCAGAGTCCCATAAATCCGAGTCTGAACAATCACACCCCATCAATCAAAGTCACATCAATTACACCCCATCAATCAGAATAGCATCAATCACACACCATCAATCACACCCCATCAATCGCACCGCATCAATAACTCCCCATCAATCACACCCCATCAACAAGAGTCACATCAATCCGAGTCTCAACAATCACACCCCATCAATCCGAGTCTCAACAACCACACCCCATCTATCAGAGTCACATCAATCACACCCCTTCAATCACACCCCATCAATCAGAGTCACATCAATCACACCCCATCAATCACACCCCATCAATCAAACCCCATCAGTATCTCCACATCAATCACACGCCATCAACCAGAGTCCCATCAATCCGAGTCTCAACAATCACAACCCAAGAAACAGAGTCACATCAATCACACGCCATCAACCAGAGTCCCATCAATCCGAGTCTCAACAATCACAACCCAAGAAACAGAGTCATATCAATCACATCCCATCAATCAGAGTCCCATGAATCCGAGTCACATCAATCCACCCCATCGATCAGAATAAAATCAATCACACCCCATCAATCAGAGTCACATCAATCCACCCCATCAATCAGAATAACAGCAATCACTCCCCATCAATCAGAGTCACATCAATTGCTCCCCATCAATCAGCGTACCTCAATCACCTCCCATCAATCAGAGCCACATCAATCACACCCCATCAATCAGAGTCACATCAATCACACCCCATCAATCAGAATCACATCAATCACACCCCATCAATCACTCCCCATCAAAAAGAGTCACATCAATTGCTCCCCATCAATCAGAGTATCTCAATCTCCTCCCATCAATCAGAGCCACATCAATCACACCCCATCAATCAGAGTCACATCAATCACACCCCATCAATCAGAATAACATCAATCAGAGTCACATCAATGACACCCCATCAATCACACTCAAACTATCAGAGTCACATCAATCACACCCCATCAATCAAAGACACATCAATCATACCCCATCTATCAGAGTCACATCAATCACACCCCATCAATTAGAGTCACATCAATCCGAGTCTCAACATTCACACCCCATCAATCAGAGCCACATCAATCCACCCCATCGATCAGAATAACATCAATCACACCCCATCAATCAGAGTCATATCAATCCACCTCTTCAATCAGAATAACATCAATCACACCTCATCAATAAGAGTCACATCAATCACACCCCATCAATCAGAGTTACATTAATCACACCCCATCAATCACACCCCATCAATCAGACTCACATCAATCACACCGCATCAATCAGACCACATTAATCAGAGTCACTTCAATAACACCCCATGAATCGTATTCACATCAATCACACCCCATCAATCGTATTCACATGAATCACACCCAATCAATCGTATTCACATCAATCGCAAACCATCAATCCGAGTCTCCTCAATCCGAGTCTGATCAATCAGAATAACATCAATAACACACCATCAATTTTATTCACATCAATTGAAAACCATCAATCGAAATCCCATCAACACAATCTCATCAATCCGAGTCACATCAATCACCCCATCAATCAGAGTCACTCACCTAATGAAGGAGCTGTGCTTCGAAAGCTAGTGATTCCAAATAAACATGTTGGACTTCACCCTGGTGTTGTAAGAGTTCTTATTGTACCCACCCTAGTCCAATACTGGCATATCCGCATCATTAATCAGAGTCACATCAATCAACCTCTATCAATCGGAGTCACACCAATTACATCCCATCAATCATGATAACACAAATCACATCCCATCAATCAGAGTCATATCAATCACACCCTATCAATCAGTCACATCAATCACACACCATCAATCAGAGTCACATCAATCACACTCCATCAATCAGATTCACATCAATCAGAGTCATATCAATCACACCCTATCAATCAGTCACATCAATCACACACCATCAATCAGAGTCACATCAATCACACTCCATCAATCAGATTCACATCAATCAGAGTCACATCAATCACACCGCATCAATCAGACCCCATTAATCAGAGTCACATCAATCACACCCCATGAATCGTATTCACATCAATTACATCCCATCAATCAGAGTCACGTCAATCACCCCATCAATCAGAGTCATGTCAATCGCACGCCATTAACTAGAGTCCCGTCAATCACCCCATCAATCGAGTAACATCAATCACACCCCATCAATCAGTCACATTGATTACGCCGCGTCAGTCAGAGTGACATTAATTAGACCCCATCAATCAGAGTCATATCAATCAATCCCCATCAATATGAATAACATCAATCACACTCCATCAATCAGAGTCACATCAGTCAGAGTGACATCAATCACACCCCATCTATCACACCCCATCAATCAGAGACACATCAATCACACCCCATCAATCAGAGTCACATCAATCACACCCCATCAATCAGAGTCACAGAAATCACTCCCCATCAATCAGAGTCACATCAATCACACCCATCAATCACACCCCATCAATCAGAGTCACATCAATCACACCCCATCACCCAGAGTCCCATAAATCCGAGTCTGAACAATCACACCCCATCAATCAAAGTCACATCAATTACACCCCATCAATCAGAATAGCATCAATCACACACCATCAATCACACCCCATCAATCGCACCGCATCTATAACTCCCCATCAATCACACCCCATCAACAAGAGTCACATCAATCCGAGTCTCAACAATCACACCCCATCAATCCGAGTCTCAACAACCACACCCCATCAATCAGAGTCATATCAATCCACCTCTTCAATCAGAATAACATCAATCACACCCCATCAATAAGAGTCACATCAATCACACCCCATCAATCAGAGTTACATTAATCACACCCCATCAATCACACCCCATCAATCAGACTCACATCAATCACACCGCATCAATCAGACCACATTAATCAGAGTCACTTCAATAACACCCCATGAATCGTATTCACATGAATCACACCCCATCAATCGTATTCACATGAATCACACCCCATCAATCGTATTCACATCAATCGCAAACCATCAATCCGAGTCTCCTCAATCCGAGTCTGATCAATCAGAATAACATCAATAACACACCATCAATTTTATTCACATCAATTGAAAACCATCAATCCCATCAACACAATCTCATCAATCCGAGTCACATCAATCACCCCATCAATCAGAGTCACTCACCTAATGAAGGAGCTGTGCTTCGAAAGCTAGTGATTCCAAATAAACATGTTGGACTTCACCCTGGTGTTGTAAGAGTTCTTATTGTACCCACCCTAGTCCAATACTGGCATATCCGCATCATTAATCAGAGTCACATCAATCAACCTCTATCAATCGGAGTCACACCAATTACATCCCATCAATCATGATAACACAAATCACATCCCATCAATCAGAGTCATATCAATCACACCCTATCAATCAGTCACATCAATCACACACCATCAATCAGAGTCACAT